>NW_010364664.1:111857-149233 GCF_000414095.1 Morus notabilis | reverse complement strand
AATTAATTATTATTATTTAAATAATGAGATTATTTAAATTTGAATTTGAATGCATCAAGATTTATCCTTTTAAACTTATTTGATAAGTTGTTCAATTTAGAATTCAAATTAATTTAAGTTTGACTTAAATTGGAATTTGAATTTGAATTAAGATTGGACTGCAGGATAAAGGATGATTTTCTCTTCCTTCTCTATCTGTAATTGGCGCCACATAGGGATGAGAATCCCTACACATGGCCGGCCACATTAAGGATAAAGAAGAGGAGATTTTGTTCCAAATTCAAATAGGAGATAATTAACAAGCTTTATCTTGGAGATAGAGATTGGATTCCTTCTAGAAGTTTGACTTCTACTCTATAAATAAGAGAATGATAGAAAATTGTGAGACACAATTTTTGACCTATTATTTTAGAGTGTGGCCGAAATTCTCTAGAGAGTGAGAGGAAAAATATTTTTTCTCCAAAAATTCCACATTGTGCATGCGTTGGTGTTTGTAAAAATTCGAGTGTTTATTCTAACCCGTATTATCTCAAGTGTGCCCACACACACGTCTTTGTAGATTCTAGGAATTGTCGTGGAAGACATTGATTTTCTAAACACAAGACTTTAGAGCAAGAATTGTTCGAGGTCAAATAACTCAAGTTATCATCCTAATTGACCACCAGGATTGTCTCATGTATGATATGTCCTATTTCATAATGATTTGATCATAAAAATTAATGGAAATATTGTTTGATTTTAGGTTGGAGGGACTCAATTTGGAGGGACTACGGGGTTGTAACTTTTAGGGTTGGGATTTTAAAAAATAGTCGATGGATTTTCCTTCTTTTTCAATAAAGACTTTCCATTTCTTAAAACAATTAGATTAAATTACATTAAATGCAATAATTTGGCTTTTGTATTTAAAAATTAGAATTTTTTATGTTCAGATTTTGTTTCATTTTCTTTTCTATTTTCATTATTTTTTTAATATAAATGTCTTTATGTATGATAGCAAATAGTTTTGTAAATAAAAAAGAAAGGTGCATTTTTATATTCTAAGTGCTCATAATAGACATTTATGTAAATAATTGATAACTCTAGGAATTAGAGTTATTTTAGGCATTTCTAGGCTAATAGTTGGCTCATCCAAAGGCTTAATTGTTAATTTTCTACTTTATTTGTTCAACTTTTGGTTCATGTGGTGCACTCTGCTGAGATTTATTTGTGTGTTGTGTCTGTGATGTTTATGAAGAAAATTTGATCAAGGAAGGGGCTAACGTGTGTCCAAGAGCTATTGTTTCTGATCTGCAGGTTTTGTGAGGATAAATACTACAGCAAAAATATGACAGCAGCCAGTAGTGGATGACATCAGCAGCACATGTCAGAGAGAAGAAAAAAAAATAAAGTGCACGGGAGGATGCTGCTGTGGATGGTTAGCTGGACCCAATCACCCACTAAGTGCCACCTCAGTGTCCTTGGTTGCCCTAAAGAGAAGTACACTTTAATACTCAGCTAGTAGAGCGCCGCAGGAAGGAAGTAAAAATAGAAAAGAAAAAGAAAAAAAGAGGTAGACAGGACTGAGTAAGCTAAGGCAGCAGATAGCAAAAATAAAATCAGAGAGAAAGAGAGAAAAGAAGGATGAGTATGGGAGGAGACGAATTTGGAGCTGGAAATCTCAAGGAATAAAGCCACAATAAGAGACTACCAAGCTTCATTTTGTCTTTATTGTTATTCTCTTCATTTTGGTTTATCCTTCCTTTTCCTCTGTACTTAAACCATGGCAGTCTATTTTGTTGAACTTAACAGAACAATTATGAGCTAAATTTATTTGGCTGGGATGATAAAGTACCCAGATTTGTAATTTGACGTTGTGTATGCTCACTTTTGCTATATTGATACTGTGACGACCCTACTACTCTATAAACATCCTATGCTCATACTTACCATTTTTTAACCTCTATGACGACCCTAATTATAACTTCTTAAAATTTCAGGCCATTTTTTTTACCATGTACATTAAAATGCTGTAGCATTCTGATAACATTCGGTTACATTAGTCATCAAAATACATAAAACACTATTTTATTTTACATATAAAGTTCAACAGCGTTTCCAAAACACATGATGCGTCCACAACCCACTTGCCCACATTCCGCTACTACACCCTCTCTGCATGCCCAGTATCAAGTTTCAGGGAGCCGGTGCCTTACCCGTGCTTCCTACAACACGAACAAACTTAATAAGCTTTTGCTCAGCAAGTATCAATAGGTCATAACAGATGCAATAATTATGCATACCCATATATGCATTCATGTCATATAGCCTAGTATAGAATTCTAAACGACTTTCGTTCTGTGTTTCTCATTCTTTTCATTCTTGTTTACGGATACCATATCGTTATATGGAATGGTTTTCGTGTTTCATTTTCTTGTCTTTTACTTCTTAGGGGCCCTGTCCTGTTGTACCATAGCGCGCATAACCAGTGAGGAGTGGGGTAGCTAACCAATCCAACTCAGTCACGGTTTCATATCTTTCATAGTCTCATAATAACCTTTCCTTCGAAGGCTGGTACAAATAGGACGTTTAGTCTCTTACCATTTATCAATTTTCGTCAGTTCGGTCACCGACCAAGGTAATCGATTTTGTGTTTTATGGAACTGATAACTGGCTGACATAGAAATCAATTTAGCGGTGACTGAAATTTTTTGGTTCAGTTCAGTCGGTTACTATCGAGGCTACTGCTACTTGACGGGAGCTTTGGGATCCGACGACTGGTTTGTTGAAGAAGAAGAAAAAGAAGACGAAGAAGAAAAAGAAATGAGGCTGTGGCGGCTGGGTATAGAAGACGAAGACGAAATCATAGGGTTTTCTTTTAAAAAAAAAAATTATTAGTAGCATATAAAAAATATATATATAATATATGAGTTAGTGAAGTGAAACGGTGCTTTGTGCGTGAAAATGAAATGCGCCGTTTCACTTATGTAATATGAAAGAAAAAAAAACGAAAAAATAAAATAAAGCACTAATTACGTTTTTCTCTTCTGCTGGTATGGTTTCGTGGCAAAAGAAGTGCAGATGTGGTGGGCGATGCTGGAGAAAATATTGGGGAAGAAAAGAGGCATCTGTTTTCAGTCACCGACTGATAGAAAGATCTCAAAACCGTCAGCTGCCGAAATGGCACTTCATGGTTCAGTTTCACCGCCGAAGTCGTCGGATACCTCTCTCCGACGGTTTTATTGGGTCGTGTTCGGTCGGTAGTGTCGGTGGCGCTCGGTTATCGGCTAATTTGTTCAGCCTTAAGATATATGTTTTCATTGTTATTAACTTTATGTGATCATAAAATTATTAATTTATCATGAAATGATATGATTTTATTTTTTACACTTTTCTATTGGACGCATTTTTCTTTCATCACCGTAATTTGCCTATTAATTGATTACCGTTTTGTATAATTCTTTTTTTTAAGATGTTATAATAATTCAAGGACTAACCGTTCTAATATACCTTCAATTTAACACGAATTTCCTCGAAAAAAGGGGCTCTTATTTTGTAGCTCTAGGAGTTCTTTATTATTAGGACTAATTACAAAAATTTTCTTTGAATTATACTTTTTGTAACACTTGACTCTTGATTTTTAAAAACGTAACATCGAGTTCTTCTTGAATAATGAAATATTAACAAAAAGCTCTATTTATTAAGCTTTTAACTAAAGTTGACATTTAATTTGTTATTTAGAGCGTATTATGATAATTGTATAGTTTAAAATTTAATTTGAATTTAAACTAATTTAAATATTAAAAAAAGGGACTGTTGTTATGGATACATCACAAGTTAGATTATGGGCCAGTTTGGTAGTACTGTCAATTATGAAAAAATTACTTTTAGCTGTGTTGAAAGAAAAAGTAACAGTTACACAAAGTAGCTGAGTGTTTAGTAAACTGTAATTATACAAGTGTTGCTGGTTCTAAAAGCAGTGTAATAGCATTTGGCAAATTGTGAGGTTAAATTACTGTAGGTAGTTAAGATTACTGTTAAATTAATATATAAAATAATTAATAATTGATAATTATTTAGCAAATAAAAATTAATATATTAATAATATAATAATAATGGATAAATTATCATTAATGAGTAATTTTATAATTAAAAAATATATAATAAATTAATATGTTAAATAATTAAAAAATAGTAATTAATAATTAATTATAAGTAATTATTATGTTAGTAATGTCCTCATATTTATTAGATTATAAGTAATTAATTAGTGTGTTAAGAAAAATAATTAGTATATACATAATTTATTAATATTCTGTTTACTATTTAAATTATTAACTTTTAGTTACATAATTAAATAATTAGTTAATTAATTACTAATATTTATTTAATAACATAATGATTAATTAGTAATTATCAATTATTAATTATTATTGATTAGTATATTACATATTAATAATTAAAATTAAATATTAATTAATAATTAAATAATTACTATTTATTTTTTATTTACCAACTATTTACTAATTAATATATTATAATTAACGTAATATATGATTGATGTATTAATTATTAATTATTTATTTAATAACCTATTATTACTTATATTGTTAATATGTTAGGTAATTAATTTTTGACAATTAATCTTTAACTAAATAATTAATTACTATATTATTTATTATTTTATTAATAAAACTAAAACTTAATAGTAATAAATTAATATTTAATTAATAATTAAGTAATTACTATTTATTTATTAGTTATTAAGTATATCTATTTATTAATTATTAATTAATATATAATATAATTAATAATTAATTATTTAATATAACTTTGTTGATAATCATTAATTGTACTATGTTGATTCCTGCACAATCTAAAAGCTAAAGTTGTCTTTGAGTGGCTTCTGATTTTGGCAGTAGATTCTTCAAATTTTTTTAAAAAATCACCTTTTATGGTTTTTATCAAACACCATCATCAGTTTCTGATTGCTAGAGAAGTGATTTTGGGTTCCAAAACGCACTACTAAACACACCCTATGTGCTTTTTGGGGAGAGCTTGTGCTTTTACTCTTAAGCAGTCGAAGAAGAGAAACAAAAGTCATGACTTTTTTAATTAGTAAGGATAGTGAATAGAAAAGTGTTTTTTTTTTTTAAAAAAAATATAGAAGAGCTTTTAAACATATTTAGTAAATAAGTCAAAAGCTCTTATTATTATAAAATGATTAATTTCAAAAATTCCCTATGAACTATGACTCTTTTAACACTTTACCCCCTGAATTTTAAAAAGTAACATCCATTCCTCCTAAACTTTGTTGCGTTAACGTGATTTTCCTTCTGTTACAATAAGTGACGGAATTGTCATGTGTCACTTATTTAGTGAGAATTGAAAGCGCAATTACGCTTATACCTTCCTAATCAGATGATTTCTCATTTTTATTGAAAACCCTTTTACTTCTTCTCTCTTCCATTAACTCTATCTCTCTCTTCAACATTCCATATCACTCATTCACTTTCACTATTCAATGACGGCTTTCACTTCTTCTTCATCTTCGTCTTCTTCTGGTTATGCAGAGAATTCAATGGCAATCATAGCTTCGTCTTCATCTTCATCGCAATCGCCGCCTCCTTCCGTCTTGGATTCATTGTTCTTCTTTTTTTATGATCTTTATGTTGTTTAAGATCTGGGTTTTCTTTCTTTAACGCTTGGAAGGGTTGTTGCAGGTTAATTGACGATAATACTCTCCTCAGATGAGTCACGTGCCTAACACGTGACGAATTCCATCACTTATTATAACAGAAGGAGAAAACTTGTTAACGGAATAAAATTTGGTGGGAACGGATGTTACTTTTTAAAATTTGATAGGTAAAGTATTAAAAGGTCATAGTTAAAGGGGAATTTTTAAAATTAATCTTAAAAAAGTGATGTAACAAGAGGTTACGGATGAAATTTTTTATTTGTTATGTTGACTTTTTCTAATTAATTTGAGCCAATTTTGGTATGAACAGGTCTTAGATTGGTGGCCCATAAATTCCATTGTATCAGAATTGCATCAATTTTAGATTGAGAGAAAGAGGGAAATAGGCCAAGATTTGAGAAGATTTGAGATGAACCTTCGTTAATAGGCCAATAGTTTACATAAGTTCATAAATAGGCTAAATTACTGTTTTTGTCCATAACTTGTCTAGTTATGAACCATAACTTGACAAGTTATTGTCTATTTTTGTCCATAACTTGTCCGGCTATGAACCATAACTTAACAAGTTTGTCCATAACTTATCTGGTTATGAACCATAACTTGATAAGTTATGGCCTATTAATTTTTATAATTAAAAGTTGGTCTGTATATTTTCTTAATATTTCCGTTTTAGATTTCCTAAATTGGCCCATAATCCCATAGTCATGGGGATTGAATTTTGATAGACTATGTGACGGACAAAGTCTACATATAGAGCACGATTGGAACCCTAAGGCCATTTATTCTCTTATTCAGTTTCACACCATCATTTTACTGAGTTTGAAAAGGTTCTTGAAGCACCATAATCGAAAGAAAAACTCCATTTTGGATTGCACAAGAGCATCAATGGCCGGAGGTATATTTTTGGTCCTTTTTATTCCGCATTGATCTAAATGCTATTTTGATGATATCAGAGCATTTTTTTTATGCCCCTGCCTTGATTATGTGCAATCTGGAAAATCTGACGTTTTCTTTTAAAAATACCCAATAAAAATACCCAACAAATTTTTAGATTTTGAAAGTTTAATTTTTGGAGTATTTTGATGGAAAATAATGTTATAAATCATTAGGCAATTGATTTTCTAACGTTCATGGGATTTAAAACGTCAATTTTGGTGTCCGGGAGGCCAAGAACTGTCGGGTTTCAGTCTCGGTTGAAAGCGGGTCAAAACAACCCGGTAAAGGTTGAAGCTGACAGAAACGAGATGTCTTTCGAAAACAACATGTCGTTTCATTGTCAGGAGGGTTGCTGTCACTAAAGGGCAAATGACACGTCATTTTTAAGGTTACGAAAACGTCACGTCCTTTTTAAGGTAGCGAAAACGACACGTCATTTTTAAGGTTACGAAAACGACATGTCGTTTGGTGTATTTTATGGCTACTGGCATATAAGAAAAAATGACGTTGTTTATGGAAGCCATAGTAAAACGACTTGTCGTCTTTAAAGAGGAAAGGCATCCCTTCAAAGGTAAAACGACTTGTCATCTTTAAAGATAGCCTTTAAAATGTAAAATGACCTGTGGTTTTTGGACCAAAAAAAATTTCAGATTTTTATATAATTCGGTAATTTTTATAAAATTTTTATAAATTTTAATTTTTGTGAATTTTCATATTTTTGGTACTTTTATGAAAATTTCATAATTTTTGAAAATTCATAATTTTGGCATTTATTATGAATATTATATTTTCGTGGAAATTTTTTATCATTATGTGTTAAAATTGTGTTATTTTTGTATGTATAATTTATTATTTTTGATTATGCATACAATTTCCATTAAACATTTTAGTGCATAAATTTTTAAATTTTGTTCATATTGCTTATTGTTACATGCAATTTATGTATGAACAAAGTTTAGGATAAAATTAAATATCTAGTGATTCATATGATTTTATATAATTAGAGTTTAGCCACAACACTTTTAATTTTGCAAAATTATATATTAAGTAATTTAGGATCACATATAAGTAGATGTCATTTATTGTAATTAATCATATTTGATATGATAAATTTTGTCCCACGGGAATTTTATTATATTTGTATAATTAATTAGGATAGAATATCAAATTATATTTCTTAATTTACCCCCAGGAATTAAGCAAAGGAACATTATTTGATGGTTTTATCGTAAAGTTAGATGAATCTAATTGAAATAGAACTTTAGCCCACATGCAAGTTTTATGTCACTAGATTCATAATTTTTGGAACATGATTTACATTAGTAAAACATGATATGTGTTTATCAGTGTCAAATTTATGTAATATAAGAATGCATGTTGAATTTTTATGCAGCCATGCAACCTATGAATTATTGTGATATCAAGTATGATATTCCCGAACTAAAAGGGGATAACTATAAGGTTTAGAAGGAAAAAGTACTCCTTCAATTAAGATGCATGGACATTGATTATGCTATTAGGAAAGACAAACTGACCATCACTGAGACCAGCTCTACAAAAGAAAATGCTCGTTATGAACAAAGGGAGCAATCTAATTGCCTTAGTGTGATGTTCATAAAGACCGAAATCTCTGCTGGTATTCGAGGTTCTGTGGATCAGCGTAATGATGTCAAAGCATTACTGAAGGCTATTGATGAGCACTTTGTAACTTCATATAAGGCACTTGCTAGCACCCTAATAATGAAGTTTTCATCCCTAAGGCTCACGAGTGTGAGCGCTGTGCGTGGACACATCATGCATATGAGGGACATTGCGGCTCAGCTGAAAACTCTTAAGGTTGAAATGTATGAAACTTTCCTTGTGCACTACATACTAAACACTCTTCCACAGCAATACCCTTTAAGATCTTTTATAATACACGTACGGAAAAATGGTCAATTAATGAACTTTTGACGATGTGTGTTCAAGAGGAAGGAAGGCTGGTGATGGAAATGGGTGAGAGTGCTATTGTGGCAACACAAGAAAAGGACCAGAATAAAGTAAAGAATCAGAACCAAGCCAAGCAAAAAGGGAGAGGTAAAATACCACCCCGAAGTGGAATCAAAAAGGAAAAGAAGTGTTTCCTCTGCAAAAAAAAAAAAAAAAAAAGGGAGACATGAAGGAAGACTTCACCAAATTCTAGAATTGGCTTGAGAAGAAAGGTAAATCAATCTCATTTTTTGTTATGAATTTAATATGGTTGATGTTAATCACAATGCATGATAGATTGATTCTGGCACTACAATCCATATTTCGAATACCTTTCAAGGTATGCGAAACCTAAGGAAGCCAGTGGAAAGTGAGCAAAGTATCTTATCAGAAATAAGATCAGTTCACATGTGGAAGCCATTGGAACATGCAGTTTAGTACTAAATAATGGCTATGTTCTAGATTTGGAAAAGACATATTATATTTTAAGTTTCTCTAGAAATTTAATTTCAGTTTCAAGACTTGTACCTTTGGGTTATTCATTTAATTTTTCAAAGACAAATTTCAGTTTATTTTATAAATATGATCTTGTTGGGAATGGTCTTTTCTCTATTAATCTACAACATGATGCTATTAATAATGTTATGCATGTTCATGCTGTTATTAAACGATGTGTTATGAATGAAGATTCCTTTATATTGTGGCACCAGAGATTAGAACATATCTCCATAAACAGGATTAAAAGATTAGTAAATGATGGAGTACTTAGTACTTTAAATTTTACTAATTTTGACACTTGTGTGGACTGCATTAAGGGAAAGTAGACCAATAAGTCAAAGAAAGGTGCCAAGAGGAGCACAGACATATTAGAGATCATACATTAAGACATTTTTTTTGTCCAGATATGGACTCGTATGGTCCAAAATACTTCATCTCTTTCATTGATGATTACTCACGATACTTGTATTATACTTGCTTCATAACAAGGACAAAGCATTGAATGCCTTTAAGGTTTTCAAGGCTGAAGTATAGAAATAATTGAGAAAGCAAATTAAGATTGTGAGAACAGACAGAGGTGGAGAATATTATGGTAGATACACTGAGAATGGACAAGCACCTAGTCCATTTGCGAAGTTTCTTCAGGAGCAAGGGATAGTTGCCCAATACACCATGTTTGGTTCTCCAGACCAAAATGGTGTGGCAGAAAGAAGAAACCGAACATTAATGGACATGGTACGGAGTATGCGTAGTAACTCCAAGCTTCCTGAATTCTTATGGACTGAAGCTCTTAAAACGACAACGTATATGTTGAGCTGAGTTCCAACTAAGGCTAGCTCAAAGACGCCATTTGAACTATGGAAAGGCTGGAATCGAGTTTGCGACATATACGTGTTTGGGGATGCCCATCAGAAGTAAGGATTTACAATCCACAAGAAAAGAAACTAGATCCAAGGACCATTAGTGGGTATTTCATTGGATATGTTGAAAGGTCTAAAGAATACATATTCTATTGTCCATCTCACAGTATTAGGATTGTGGAATCAAGGAACGCAAAATTTCTTAAGAATGACTTAATTAGTGGGAGTGATCAATTAAAGAGCACAATCTTGAAAGAGATCAAGTGAAAGATTAGTTATCGTTGAACAACCAATCATTGAAGTTCCATAAGCCTCTAATAATAATCTAATATATCAAGTTATTCAAGAAATACCAGAAATTGTTGAATAACCAGTTGAACAACATGATCCTCAGAAAAATGTTGAACCAACATTAAGAAGATCTACAAGAGCAAGAAAGTTAGCAATTTTTTATGACTATGTTGTGTATCTACAAGAAGCGGACTATAACATTGGAGCTGAAAATGATCCTAAAATGTTTTCACAGGCCATGGATTGTAAGGAATCCAATCTATGGTATAATGCTATGAATGATGAGATGAATTTTATGGCATCTAACGGAGTCTGGAATCTTGTTGAGTTGCCGAATGGTGCAAAAGCCGTAAGATGTAAATGGGTTTTTAAGACAAAGAAAGACTCATTGGGCAATATTAAGAGATATAAAGTAAGACTCATTGCTAAAGGATTCACTCAAAAGGAATGAATCGACTACAAGGAGACTTTTTAAACTATATCTAAGAATGATTCTTTTCGTATCATTATGACATTAGTTGCACATTTTGGTTTAGAGTTGCAACAAATGAATGTGAAAACAACTTTTCTCAATGGAGATCTAGAAGAGGTGTATATGAAATAATCAGAATGATTCTCCTCTAGTGATGGTGAGCATTTGGTGTACAAGCTCAAGAAATCCATATATGGATTGAAACAAGCCTCGCATTAGTAGTATTTGAAATTCCATGATGTTATCTCTTCATTTGGATTTGTAAAGAACATTATGGATTAGTGTATGCACCAGAAGGTCAGCGAGAGCAAAATTTGTTTCCTTATTCTATATGTGGATGACATTTTACTTGCAACCAATGATAAGGGTTTGCTATATGAGGTGAAACAATTTCTCTCCAAAAGTTTTAACATAAAGGATATGCGTGATGCATCTTATATCATTGGCATAAAAATCTATAAAGACAGATTTAGAAGAATTTTGGGTATGTCGCAAGAAACCTATATCAATAAAATTTTGGAGATATTTCAGATTAAAAATTGTTCACCACGTATAGCTCCCATAGTGAAGGGTGATAGATTCAATTTGGACCAGTGCCCGAAAAATGATTTTGAAAGGAACAAATGAAGAACATTCCATATGTTTCTGCTGTTGGAGCTTAATGTATGCTCAGGTCTGACAAGGCCTGACATTGCATTTGCTGTGAGAATGTTGGGAAGATATCAGAGTAATCCAGGTATGGACCATTGGAGAGCTGTGTCACGACCCCAAGGATAGGGCCATGATTATTGGAAAAATTAAATTTAACTAAACTGGATTAGTTAAGGAAAATTCATGAGAATAAAATAAAATATACAAATACCAAAATAGATATTAAAATATATTGCTCCGGAGTCTTCTTTTTACAAACAATATTTAAAACAGTCCATAAAGTTTAAAATTATACAACTCTAGGATAGTATCGACCAAATATAGTTGATATACAGATATACAGTACAACTCAGAATTAAAAACTACAAATTCAGAATAAACTAACCACTTAAAATCTCACACATTCAATCCATTGGCATCCACTTGCCATGTTGTAAATCTAAAACGCTAACTCTGGAGGGAGGGGTTAAAACATTGAAAATAGAGGAAAAGTGAGCGAAAGACCCAGTAGGATATAATTTTATAAAACTGAACAAATAAATGAAAGTACAGGTCCGAACGAATCAGTCGGAACCAAACAACCTTTTTACTGAAAGGTAAATAAACTAAAATTCCATATTACAGGCAACCAACAAGTAATTTAAGTAATTAAATTACTTACGACCAATGCAAGACCAAACACCACCGTAGTGGCCCGTACGGCTTTCAGGTCCTGCCCCTAAGCATACGATCTCCATATCCTGATATCTAGGCCATCAGCAAGTTTACATGTTCTTAAAACATCTTATTTTAAGGAAATGTATGTTAAAACCTTCATTCAGTTCATTATGAATTTAATAGTATAAATCATGCTATTTCTTCAAAATACTTTTCTTTATAAAATATGTTTTATCTCAAAAACATTTCCATAGGCCAAAACACTTTAAAGTAAGGCTAACAAGGATATGGGTAAGAATATCCTACCTCTTGGCAATTTAATCTACAGATAACTTCACGTTGCCCAACCGTCTATTCTTCAAGCTCCACGACTCGCTTTGAACCTCAATGAATCCATTCGATTTGCCTCGATTTGCGTGCATAGTATCAGTAGACTTTTTAACATAGTGGAATTGGTGCAAACGGAGGTTACCATTGCGGTCAGCATGTCAAAACGAGTCAGGATATGGTCTCAGATCGACTAACGGAGGTCGGCAACCTCAAGAACTGAGACTCGCCGGAATCCGGCCACTGGCTGCAGTGGCGGCGGAGGTTACCGGAGCATATTTCTGCGGCAGACTTGGGTCTTACCCCACCTAAATCAACCCTTCTGAGTTCAACGGTGCAGTCAATTTCACCCAATTCCGCTTCTATCTACTCCGATCAAACCCAAACATGTCCACAACATCCGGTGACTTTGATGTTAATTCTCCTTCTATGGGACCTCAAAATTGGTTGAGGTCCTTTGTTACCCAGTTCTCTCTGAGTGTTTTGACACCAAAATTATGATGATCCAACGGTTGGGTCATCAGAACCATCCCTTACCTCCTCAGACGGCGGCGGCGGCTCTATTTTTTGGCAAACGGCGAGAGGACCGTGAAATTGACATAGGAGTTTTGCTTAGCGTTCTTCTCTGAGTCCATTGACACTAACAGTGTCAAAAACAACGGTCGGGAAGTAGGTGAACGGCGGCAGCTGTGGCGGGAACTCCGGCCACCATGGACGGTTGTGCTCCGGCCAGAATCGAGCTGTAAAAAAGGATGGGTTTTTTTCGTCTCTTTGTTCTGAATCCATAGGAACTGGAATCACCATGATTGGATGTCGGACGGAGGATATATCGCGATCGGAAGCTTTGGTTGTTTTCAAAACTTCGGCCGGAAATTGCGGTTGATTCCGGCAGAATTGGAGGTCGTGCGACATGTCAACGCACTTAACTCGTCGAGATCTTTACAACGAGTTAGGAGGTGTCAAAAATGGACACCAGAATTCTCATTGGGGTGTTCGGCCGGCATGGAGAGAGAGAGTGTGCGTGAAAGAGAGAAAAAGTAAAAAAAGAAAGAAAAAGGAAAAAAAAAATGGGCTTGAGCTTTCTGTGCAAATTTAATAATTAGACTTTAAAGTCCAATTTGAATAGAGTATAGAATGACCCATTATTCAAATTCTGAAAAATTAGTTACCAACACTTAAAACTGTTCGAGGGACAGTAGTGTCAATTTCAAAATAATCCTTTTTAAAGGAGAATGGTCTTTTACGTGATAATTATAACTGAGAATCTTTCACTAATCTCAGATTAATTAACACTAACTACCGGATTTAATTAATTAATCTCAATTAATTTAACTGGATGTTACAATCCTACCCCTCTTAAAGAAATTTTGTCCTCAAAATTGGAACAAAACCTGGGTAGCAGTTAGACTTCTAACAAGAAATGCAACGGGGTGAATCCTACCACAGCAACAATGAAATGCAAGAAAACGAACAGTGTTACTGATTTCATCACTTTGTGACTGCTCGTGATTTCTTGTATGATCACGGCTTTTCGTATATCAACGGGGTGAATTCTCATCTTTCTACACATGTCTAAACTTTCAACTTCTAACGAGAAGGGTTATACATGGTTATAGAATTTATTGCAGGAATGTGATTCTTGTACATTACTCAAAAGGTTCTAGATTCTCAACATCTAGCCAAGGACCTTAAGCTAAGTGCTTAGGGAGGTTCTCCTCTTAATCAGACTCAGATTAACTAAAAGAATCATCCAATTACTCAGTTCTTTAATTTCACATCTGGACTGATTTGAGGCTCGTCACAGAAACACGTGCAAACCATATTACGTGTCTCCAAAAGGTGAAAAACTAGTTCCTAATGAAACTAGACATCTAGGGCTTTCCAACGAGCTATTATATGCCCTATTTTAAATATTTTATGTCTTTCAAACACCTCTTACAAGAAATTAAAATTCTGAAATTTTAGCTTTTCAAGGCATTTTGAAAAGTTTCTAAGCGAAACTTCAACTACGCACATCTCAGCCTACAAAACTCTAAACGGAATGATTTTGAGTGCTACATAACACTAATGATACATACTTAATGGTAGGCTAGCTGCTTCAGGTTCAGCAATCTCGGTTCTATTAGTTGGGGTTCAAATTCACACTTTTTGCGTTATGCCATGAACATAATTTTGACCTTTTTGACGGAAATGATCATAAAACATTCCACATAAATCTAAAGGATGTAATTCCAGTTTCTGAATAAATTAGACACTTAGAGCTTCAAAAGGAGCTATCATATGTCTAAATCTGAGCTCTCTAACTACCTAAAAAAAGAGTTTCTAAGAAATTATAATTCTATTCTTTCTTGGGTTTGACAGCTTTTTGAAAGTTTCTACATGAAACTTCCAATGCGCACAACTCGGGTTACAAAATTTCAAATGACGTGATTCTAACTCCCACACATCACTAATAATATATTCTAAATGGTAGTAATGATGGTTTAGGTGCAGCAATGCCATTTCAAAAAGTAAGGGTCTCAGTTCTTTATTTTATCAATTCTTAGAAAAGATAGCTTTGGCGGCTATTACGGGAATAATTATAAAATATTCTACACTAACCTGCAAAATTACAAAATCAGTGCCTAATTGAAGTAGACATCTGGGGCTTTCCAAAGAGCTATCATAAGGTTAGTTTCGGATCTGTTAAGGTCTCCAAAAACACGTTATACCAGATCAAAACGTTGCTATTTTTCTACAGAATTCCTAGAAATCAAGCTTAACTTCAAAAATACATAACTTGAGCTATGGTTATCCGTGTTGGATGATTTTCATGGCTACGCAAAGCTTACAACGATAATAAATGGTTCTAAACTCATTGTAAGTGCAGCAACTATAGTTTCAAATTTGGGTCTTTAGTTCATGAGTTTCTAGTTTTTACTCAAGATGCAAATTTGACACATCTTAGTAAAAACATGCACAACTAGTTTCACAGGCTCCTAAATTAATATCTCCAGCTCCTATAGGAGCTAGACACAGAGGCCTTCGATTTGGTATATCACATGCTAAGTTCAGAAACCAATAAGGCCTTCAAAAACACGTTACAAAAAAAAATCAGAACGGTCTGTGTGGGGAAATTCTTATAGTTGCATGAAGTTTACCACATGTACTAAGTGACTTCAAAGTTGGTTTTTAATGCAACATCTATAGTTTGACATCAGTTTTGAAAAACGTCCAAAATGATGTTTATACTCATCACTAGAACTACTTGTTATAATTCCTTCAATCCTTTAGCACTTAAAGGCTTATAGGTTAATAGTTCACATGAAATTATCAAGACATCTATTGCCAAGGCATCTATCTAGGGTAATCAAACCTAACACCTCAGGCCCGAGGGCACTCAACCTCAACTGCTAAAGAAGTTCTTCAATTTAAAATATCATTTTTGAGACATAGATCAAAAGTAGGAATGCCATACACATGGCAGAGAAAGAAGATGAATACGACGGTTCGTCAGGATAAGCATCTTAGAACCTATGGGCTAAGACTCACCATGCCTTTATTGTGGAGATTTCACGTGCCAAGATGGGGAGGAACATCCATCTTACGATTCAGCTGCGACATCTAAACACCGGTTGAAGAAAACACCTTCATTGTCATGGAAAACAAACTTATGACATTGGCATGGTATACTTTGATTGTCACACCCAATCAATGAGAAAGAAATGAACTCCAATCTCATAAGATATGACCACTCGCCTCATTCAAGTCTTTATGAATTTCATAATTATAGAATGGGACACGGAAACACTTTGTCATCTTAGAATCTCAGATCCAAAATATCATCAATTCCAGCTAGAAGTCAATCAACAACATAGACTTCCAACCACTGGAATAGAGACACCCAATTCTGGGAATGATCGAACATAAGAACATCATACTTAGAATCTAGAAAGTCGCAGAAATTCTCATAGTCAAATTTGACTCTAAAAGAAGAACCAATAGAAATTTAGTATCGAATGGATATGAAATCAAATAATGATTGAATCTCCAAAACCCGGTGACTGAATGAGGATTTTTAAAGTCAAAATTGACTATAAATCTCACACGAAATGAAAACCATTCACTAGAAAGGAAATAGGTGACATGGTCAACTCTAAGAATAAGTCAGACTTAACATTGAACCTGAAAACGAAATGACAGAGAATAGTACGGTGTAGAAT
The DNA here is from genome assembly GCF_000414095.1 of Morus notabilis. NCBI lineage: Eukaryota > Viridiplantae > Streptophyta > Magnoliopsida > Rosales > Moraceae > Morus > Morus notabilis. Next base: position 132,697 of record NW_010364664.1, on the reverse strand, counting down.
TGATATCCAAAGCCAATGTCTTACAATGACATATTTCAGATTTAACGAGAAAATCACCGAGACTAACACTCCAGACAAGAAAGAATTTTGATTCCTGAGTGATATAAGATTGTCATAGAAAGAAAGCACGAATCGATACGCTAATAACAATAGGGGGACCAGCTTCTGATCAAAACAGATTAAGAATAGAACTGGAACTTGGAATCCTAGAACATGTGGGTTATGACCTACCACGCTTCCTAAACAAAAGCTTACCATAATTTAATATCATAGATAAGTGTCAATCTCTTGACGGGATCTATAGCTACCATCATCATATTCGAAGGAAGAACGATATCTTATCAACTCAAGGAATCCATGAAATAAACACTCTTGAGCAAAACTCTCTCAAGAGATAAAAGAATGCATAAGGTGAATTGCGACGAGTAGTTAGGATACAAAGCTAGATTGCAAGGCTAAACTTGAGCATTGATCAAATCGGAAAGAACCAAACATGGAGAAATGAAACTTTAATGATCAAATTGGAAAGAACCAAACAAGGAGGAATGAAACTTTAATGATCAAATCGGAAAGAACCAAACAAAGAGGAATGAAACTTTAATGATCAAAACTGCTCGATTTCAAGTCGTTGCTCTCCATCAACGTAAACCCCCATGTTAGACGTGTTGAAAAGTGGAAGGGAGCAATATCAGGAATTCAACTACATGGAAGTCAGAACGAATATCATCTCAAGACTGAAATCCTCATGAGAATTCCAAAGTCAATACTGATTTTTGAATTTAAAACTAACAAGAGTTAATATTACTTGTGGAAACAAATCCATAACATTGGATCAAAATGAAAACTTCACGAGAGTTTCAAAGTCAAACTTTGATTTTAAGCTTCATATCGATAAACATCGATATAGGAACATGAAATCTATCCATCGAAGTGTTCTAGGAAAATGAAACGGTCTCTGACATCAAATTCTCAAGCGTAACTGTATTATGTACTAACTAGTATTTAACGACATGTCTTGACACAAAACTGTTAAAAGAACAACAAAACTCAATAGAAAACTCACACAGGCTCGATTTCCCATAAAATTTGAAGTCGGGCTCTGATACCAAAATCTGTCACAACATGGCCCTGATTATTGGGGTTTAATTTAAAATTTAACTTAATTAAACTGAAGTAATTAAGGAAAATTCATGAGAATAAAATAAAATATACAATACCAAAATAGATATTAAAATATATTACTCCGGAGTCTTTCTTTTACAAACAATATTTAAAACATTCTATAAAGTTTAAAATTATACAACTCTGGGACAGTATCGACCAAATACAATTTATATACAGAAATACAGTACAACTCAGAATTAAAAACTGTAAATTCAGAATAAACTAACCACTTCGATCTCACGCTTTTAATCAATCGACATCCATTTGTCATGATGTAAATCTAAACCCCAAACTCTGGAGGGAGGGGTTAAAACATTGAAAATAGAGGAAAGGTGAGTGAAAGGCCCAGTAGAATATAATTTTATAAAACTAAATAAATAAATGAAAGTACAGGCCCGAACGAATCAGTCGGAACCAAACAATCTTTTTACTGAAAGGTAAATAAACTGAAATTTCATATTACAGGCAACCAGTAAGTAATTTAAGTAATTAAATTACTTACGACCAATGCAAGGACAAACACCACCATAGTGGCCTGTACGGATTTCAGGTCCTACCCCTGAGGATACGATCTCCATATCCTAATATCTAGGCCATCAGCGGGTTTACATGTTCTTAAAATATCTTATTTTAAGAAAATATCTATTAAAATCTTAATTCAGTTCATTATAAATTCAATAGCATAAATCATGCCATTTCATCAAAATACTTTTCTTTATAAAATATGTTTTATCTTAAAAACATTTTCATAGGCCAAAACACTTTAAAGTAAGGCTAACAAGGATATGGGTAAGAATATCCTACCTCTTGACAATTTAATCCACGGATAACTTCACGTTGCCCAACCGTCTATTCTTCAAGCTCCACGGCTCGCTTTGAACCTTAATGAATCCATTCGATTTACCTCGATCTGCGTGCACAGTATCGGTAGACTTTTTGACAAAGTGGAATTGGCATAAACGGAGGTCACCGTTGCGTTCAGCACATCTAAACAAAGCAGGATATGGTCTCGGATCAACAAACGAAGGTCGACAACCTTAAGAACTGAGCATATTTCCGTGGTGGACTTGGGTCCTACCCCACCTAAATCGACCCTTCTAAGTTCAATGGTGCAGTCAATTTCACCCAATTCTGCTTTTATCTACTCCGATCAAACCCAAAAACGTCCGCAACATCTGGCGACTTTGATCTTAATTCTCCTTCTATGGGACCTCAAAATTGGTTGAGGTCTTTTGTTACCCAATTCCCTCTGAATGTTTTGACACCAAAATCACGACGATCCAACGGTTGTGTCATCGGAACCATCCCTTACCTCCTAAGACGGCGGCAACGGCTCTGTTTTCCAGAAAACGGAGGTGGGACCGTGAAATTGACATAGGGGTTTTGCTCAGCGTTCTTCTCTGAGTCCATTGACACTAGTGGTGTCGAAAACGGCGGTCGGGAAGGAGGTGAATGGCGGCGGCGGTGGCGGGAACTCCGGCCACCATGGACGGTGGTGCTTCGGCCAGAATCGAGCTGTGAAAAAGGATGGGTTGTCTTCATCTCTTTGTTCTGAATCCATAGGAATTGGAATCACCTTGATTGTATGTTGGACAGAAGAGATATCACGACCGGAAGCTTTAGTTACTTTCGGAACTTCGGCCGACGATAGCGGCTGATTCCAACAGAGTTGGAGGTCGTGCAACATGTCAACGTGCTTAGCTCGTCGAGATCTTTACAACGAGCCGGGAGGTGTAAAAAACGGACACTGGAATCCTCATCGGGGTGTTTGGCCGGCGTAGAGTGGGAAAGAGAGAGTGAGCGTGAAAGAAAGAAAAAGGAAAAAAAGAAAATGTGCTTGAGCTTTCTGTGCAAATTTTTAATAATTGGACTTTAAAGTCCAATTTGAATAGAGTATAAAATGACTCATTATTCAAATTCTGAAAAATTAGTTACCAACACTTAAAACTATTCGAGGGACAGTAGTGTCAATTTCAAAACAATCATTATTAAAGGAGAAAAGTCCTTTACGTCATAATTATAACTGAGAATCTTTCACTAATCTCATATTAATCAACACTAACCACCGGATTTAATTAATTAATCTAAATTAATTTAATTGGATGTTGCAAATTCAATTTGGACCAATGCCCGAAAAATGATTTTGAAAGGGAACAAATGCAGAACATTCCATATGCTTCTGTTGTTGGAGCTCAATGTATACTCAAGTCTACATAAGTCCTGACATTGCATTTGCTGTGGGAATGTTGGGAAGATATCAGGGTAATCCAGATATGGACCACTGGAGAGTTGTAAAGAAGGTGATGAGGTACCTTCAATGAACAAAAGATTACATGCTTATGTATAGACGGATCGATAATTTAGAGGTGATTGGCTACTCAGATTCGGACTTCGCTGGCTGTGTTGATTCACGAAAATCAACACCTGGATACATTTTTATGCTTGCCGGTGGAGCTGTATCTTGGAGGAGCGCAAAGCAGACATTGACTGCTACTTCCACTATGGAGGCTGAGTTCGTATCTTGTTTTGAGGCTACCTCGCATGGTATATGGATGAAGAGTTTTGTTTCCGGGCTTAGAATTGTAGACTCAATCTCTACGCCATTGAATATATTTTGTGACAATTCAGCTGTAGTCTTTATGGCTAAAAACAACAAAAGTGATAGCCGAAGCAAGTACATCAACATTAAGTATTTAGCCATAAGAGAACGTGTTAAGGATAAGTTAGTGGTCATTAAACACGTTAATAAAGCATTGATGATTGCCGATCCTTTGACTAAAGGCATGCCACCGTTTAAATTCAATGATCATGTAGACAGTTTGGGACTTGGTTCTTTAGTATGATTTTATTGTAAGGACTAATGTTATTTGTAATAAAACTCTATTTCAGTTGTGGTGTTGTTTTGTGTACACATTTATTTATTTATTTGAGAAATATGATTCAAGTTTGGACCTAGAATGATCATAAGGTTTATTCATTAAGATATATAGGCTAGTGTCAAGGAATATAATACATGGAAGATAATACTCGTCCTTAAAGAACCTATCGTCGTGATTTATGCGAATATTTCTTGCTATGATAAATAATGGAATATATGGGTCAAGTGGGAGAATGTTGACTTTTCTCATTTAATTTGAGCCAATTTTGGTATGAACAGGTCATAGATCGGTGGCCCATAAATTCCATTATATCAGAATTGCATCAATTTTAGATTTCCTAAATTCGCTCATAATCCCGTAGACATGGGGATTGAATTTTGATAGACTATTTGATTGACAGAGTCTACATATAGAGCGCGATTGGGTCCCTAAGGCCATTCAATTCTCGTATTCAGTATCACACCATCATTTTACTAAGTTTGAAAAGGTTTTAGAAGCACCATAATCCTCAGAAGAAAAACTCCATTTCAGATTGCACGGGAGCATCAATGGCCAGAGGTATGTTCTCGATCATTTTTACTCCGCATTGATCTAAATGCTATTTTGATGATATAAATATGTTTTGATCGTGTGGTTAAGTCTATTATTCACAAACAAAAAGTTAAAAAAGGCCAATAAAAAGTTTTTCATGAACTCTTTTTTCATAAGCACCTAAGAGGTGTCTTATCTTAAAAGAACTTATAAAAGGCTAAAACATTTTTATATTGTCTATCCAAACAGTCTCAAAAGCATTTTTAGAAATAAATAAGCTAAAACCAGCTTTTTTGTTAAGCCAATCTAAACAAGTTCTATACTTTTTCTTTGTTTTGTTTTGTTTTGTTTTGTTTTCTGGTGGGGAACGAAAATGTCAGAATTCTTTAGTAGAAGATATTGAGCATGATCGTGTTTTATACCGTTAAATCTTAAGTCCATAGGTAATACAATTTTTGAATATTAACGGGAACTTAACGGATTCAATTTTCAGGAAAAAGAAAAACAAGAAGAAAAAGAATAATAAATGGATTACAAATATTTCCCCTTAATTTTATCATAAACATCAACTTGGCCCTTAATTTTTCAATATGCCAACTGCACCCTCGTTTGAGAATATGCCAAAATTAGTTATTTTTTTTTAAAAAAAAAACAAAAATTAAATGTGAGAACTTGCAACAAATGCTGTTCATAAATAAATAAAAAAACCAAAATTAGTTTTGTTGTTACACATATTTGAGTTTTCTTTTTTATTTATTCACACATGTATAAATGTTACCATAATTTTTTTGAGGGATTATATTTGTCCGACCATATTAATAAATGTTATCATATTATTATTATTATTTAATAATAATAACTTTAAAAACGTATAGTTTTATAATATCTTTTGTGTTATACCGATTTTAACCTTTTGACCTCCTAATCAGTCACTTTAGTTTTTTTACTTTCTTAATAAAAAACAAATTTCTATAAAAAAAATTTACAGACATATTTAATTTATAACAAAACAAAACAAAAAGTTAAAACCCAACATGTTCAGAATTCAACAAAGAAAACAATAATCATATATATCTCACCCATTTGTTAAAATTATTCAACAACAAATTAAAGGAAAAAGGTTCCCAAAAAAAAGACTAAAAACAAAAAAAAATTGTTTTACTATTACAAAAAATAAAAAATAGTATTGTTTATGTTAGGTTATTTAAAAATTTAATAAGTGTTTATAGCATTACTTTTTTTTTTTTAGTTTGGGGACTACATTTGGTACAACTTCTCATATTTTAAATTTTTTACATCTATTTATTAACAAACTAACTAATTTTGTCATTTTTAGGTTTATGGATTAAATTTAGTACAACTTTTAATATAAATAACTATTTTTAAAGAGAGAAAAAGTTTAAAGTCCATTTTTGAGATAAATTTAACGATTTTCATCTAAAATCTAAGAGAGTGACTATTTATGAGACACTTATGACATGTTTACTTATCCGTAATCGGAGTGGGCATCAATCGGAGTGGACATGATTCAGAGTGAGTAGGAATCAAAGTCAGAAATCGGAGTCAAAATAAGTTGTTTACTTAGATTCCAGGAATTAGAATCGGAATCAATCCTAATCATATTCATGCATTTACTTACACTCAGAATCGGAATAAACTGTTATAAATTTACCCTTTAGTAGATTTTTGTGTGTTGAACTTAAAAAAAAAAAATTGTATATTATGCTAACTATCTTAATATTAGAATAACTAACTAGTAATTAGATATTTTTAATCACACCTAATTAATCATCTAAGTTATTTTTCTCAATAAATTTTAACTCAATTTCAAGAAAAGAATATGATGATGAAATAAAATAAGAACAAAATAACTAAGTTTTAAGTCATAAACTTTCAAAAAGAAGTTCCAAGTCATAAATCGAAAAATATATCCTAAGCATAATTCAAAGTACCAACATAATTTAAGTAAACTAATAATTGGCTAATCTAACACTTAAACCCCACGACTAAGAATTTTGAGGATGTATCCCTTCTTGAGTTGATCTGAAATGTTGTAGAATACATGTAGCAAATCATACTTTGTTGCTAAAATATTGGTGGCATCATGAACTTGATCATCATCTAAGCCATCAATTTTCAGTATTTCTTGATACAAGTTGGCTTGTAATCCAGCTAAATCCTTGTCAGCAGTGGAAAGCACATCAATAAGACCATCTAATCTGGGTACCATTGCTGCCACAGATTTAGCCATCAACCTAATGTTGGAGCACATATTCTCAAATATCTTGTCTTTGTTTTTACCTTTGGTCTTTGTCTTGCGAGTGGAAACGCTTGGAGAGCTTTCAGATGGTTGGCCCTGTTGAACACTTTGTTGCTGATTGCAGCACATATCATTTTCCATGAAATTCTCTTCAAATGCATTCATATAACTTTCAAAAAGAAGTTCCAAGTCATAAATCGAAAAATATATCCTAAGCATAATTCAAAGTACCAACATAATTTAAGTAAACTAATAATTGGCTAATCTAACACTTAAACCCCACGACTAAGAATTTTGAGGATGTATCCCTTCTTGAGTTGATCTGAAATGTTGTAGAATACATGTAGCAAATCATACTTTGTTGCTAAAATATTGGTGGCATCATGAACTTGATCATCATCTAAGCCATCAATTTTCAGTATTTCTTGATACAAGTTGGCTTGTAATCCAGCTAAATCCTTGTCAGCAGTGGAAAGCACATCAATAAGACCATCTAATCTGGGTACCATTGCTGCCACAGATTTAGCCATCAACCTAATGTTGGAGCACATATTCTCAAATATCTTGTCTTTGTTTTTACCTTTGGTCTTTGTCTTGCGAGTGGAAACGCTTGGAGAGCTTTCAGATGGTTGGCCCTGTTGAACACTTTGTTGCTGATTGCAGCACATATCATTTTCCATGAAATTCTCTTCAAATGCATTCATATTTGAGTCAACACCCAAATTTACATTCATGGTATCTTGTTGGCGGACCTCTTCCTCATCATCATCTGCATTTCCAGCACCAATGCCTATAGCTCGATCACATCCATAAATTTCACCCAAAGTGTAATAATGAGGAAAAGGTTTTCCATATAAACCAGCAGCATCTTTTCGCTTATGTTAAACAAGTTAAATAACATTTGTTAATTCACTAAATAATAACCAAGTATCAACCATTGTGAAAAAAGTTTATTACACGTACCTTAACATACTCATCATACACATTTTTTTCACATTGTAATATCATCTTATCATTGTCCAATCTTAACCCACTAAGAGACAACATATCTATCATTGCACAATATTTTTGCTTAAACCATTTCACACGAGATTCAATATGAGGAGATGCTTTGATGGCACAACCTGGTAATTTGGTCCCATCATAGTCTCCAATTGAAGTAAATACCCATTTTTAAAACCACAATCAGCCTGCCACATCGCATTTTGACTCAATTCGAACAATGCCTCTATTAGTGTGTCATCCTGTTGTGTTGTCTAATAATGCTTGTTTAGACCTTGTCCTCTTTAAGTTGAAGAAGCTGGAATGGAACTCATTCTAAACAAGAAATGAACAAGTCATGTATAAAATATAACTAAACCATATAACAAAGTTGTATAAATCTTGAAATTGAAGAATTCCATAACAATAGTATGTAACATTAATAACATGCCAATATAACGTGCTCAATGCACAAAAATGATAATAAAAATATTCTCAAACAAGTCAATCCTTAATCCTATTCTCTACTTGCTCGCCATTCAGTCCACATCTCTTGTGCCAAATTTTGTCTCCATGTAGTCCACTTGGTAGATGTCTCGATGGAATCGATAAACTCCGTCTCATTGTTCAATTGTTGTGCTGGATCATTATCGTACACAATGTCCATAGGGTCATAAGCCATTTCTCTTCGAATAAAGTTATGTAACATACAACAGACAGAAATTATTTATCGTTGTATTTTTATGTCATAAAAGCAATGAGTTTTTAGTATAGCCCATCGCATTTTCAATAATCCAAAGCACCGCTCAATAACATTCCCAGCACTTGAGTGCTTCATGTTGAAAAACTCTTCCACCGAAGTTGGTTGGTTTCTATTGTTAAACTCACTTAAATGGTAACGTTGTCCTCTAAATGGTGCAAGAAAACCGGTCCCATTACTATAGTCACCATCTACTAAGTAGTAATAACCTATCAACCAATATAAAAAGTAACAATATTAAACAATGAGCAAATAGATAATATACAAACAATATAATGTCATTAAAAAAAATTTAGTGTTGTTGTATAAAATTACCGTTAGGAACCTTTAAACCATTTCTTCTAGTCACTGCGTCCCTTAACACACGCATATCGTGCGTTGAACCTTCCCATCCCGGTAGGACATATATAAATTGCATGTCTTGTGAACAAACTCCTAAAACATTAGTAGCAATCTCATTTTTCCTTGTTCTATATCTTCATTTGTCTGCCTCCGGCACACGAACTCTTACATACGTTCCATCCAATGCTCCCAAACAATTCTACATTGTTATGAAAAAGAAGCATAAAATTTTAAGAACACAAATATAATTCAAAACAAATTTTTTCAAAATGATAAAAAAAGAGAACACATACCTTAAACCACTTCCATTTAGGGTCAGTTGAGTTCTCCAAAACTGGTTCTGGATTTTTCCAAAATTCCTTTTGACACCGAATAATTACTTTTAAACACTCGTGGAAACATTTACTAATCGTTCTTTCGGATCTCTTAAAATTGAAACTAATCACCCTGTTCTTAACATGATGTGCTAGGATGTGCAAAAACATTGCAAGCATCTCCTCAATAGATACATTTCTTGTGCTTGTCAAACCTCCTTTCTCGCATAGAAGCTTGCATAATCTTCTAAATGTTTCTCTATCCATTCTTAATTGTGCCACACACTTGATATCACTCTCGTAAACCAAATCATACAAATGACCTAATTGTTGATAAACCCTTATAACCATCTTTGGACTTTGTATCATTCGCTCATAATAAAAAGAAACATAGGTACACATAGCAGCACACACAACCATAATCATTTGTAACATCATAACTATCTCTTTTATCACTACAACCACTCTCTTCTTTCGTACTAGAAGTCTAGACATGATTACTCTACATTATCAACATATAAAATTATATTTAGTACCACATTGTATATTATAAAAATGAACAACAATAGGCATAACACAAGAATCAAATTATAAAAAATAAAAAAAATAAAAAACTAGAGTACTAGAATCACGAGAAAAAAAGAGAGATAAAAATTATTGATAGTTTCAATTTTCTAATCTTATAGTAGAAATTCCTAAAATAAAATAAATATAAGAATTTAAAGAAATAAAGAGGGATAAAAAACCTAGAAGCATTACTACATGTTATAGTACTCGTAAACATGCCATTGTTTTTGCTGTTCTAGTACTCTAGAAGGAAAAAAATGCTAGAAGACAAAAATAGAGGATGAAAAGCTGTACTAGCTTTGCTGTTCTAGTACTCTAGAAGGAAAAAAACTGAAAAGCTAGAAGCATTAAGGGAACCACGGCAGAAGAGGGGAACTACATGTTCAACAAAACTACGTGTTCAACAAAAAAATAAAAATAAAAAAAAGCAAAATAAAAACAAAAATAGAGGATGATTTATGGCTTACTTGTAAATTGAAGAACCACGGCAGAAGAAGAAGAGGGGAAGAGAGGATGGTAAATGGATGAGAGAAAAAGGAGGAAATAAACTCTAAAGAGTTAAATAAAAGAGAAAAATTAAGGGTAAATTCGTAATTTTGTATTTAATATCAAGATTGGGAGTGACAATCTGGTGGGGGTGTGGGGAGTGTCAATCTCATTTCTCAATTCTAAATTGGTGTGGGGCCCACACATTCTCACTCTCATTCTAAGACATAAATGGGTAAGTAAACATAGAGCTGATTCTGAATCCCAATTCTCATTCCTTATTCTTGATAAGTAAACATGCCCTTATTATATTTAAGAACTATTTATGAGATAAAATTAACTACAAGAGAAAAAAATTTAGAATCTATTGATGAATTTTAACTATATACTTTTCACACTGAATGAGATTATTATTTAGGTTGCGAGCTTCAGCTCCCCACATACCTCACTACCCAACAAATGGTTGTTCACATCCCTATCCCTATATGGAAGAAAATAAGGAAGGGGTCACAGAGGAACATTATAAAGGGTTCAAAAAAGCTTCTTTTATATTGAAAACATCCGAGGTTTCTATCAATTTTTCTGGAGGGAATTAGACAGGGGGACAATGGTGTGTGGTTGGCACGTTTGGAGAGGTTGGGGGCAAATTGACACAAAAAACAATATTTAGGGAAATTTTTGTAAAGAGAGTGCATTATTTTTGCAACGTGACACGTCCAACGAGCGGCATCTGATTCGATACAATCTCCGACTCATATCATAAATCCCGGTCAAAGCCAAGCTTTCCCACTCACTTCTGAGTTTCGCCGCCGCCGCCTCTGTTAAGTTAAACTCAGAACAACAACAAACCCAAACACACAGAGACAAACATTGCCAATCAATTCACTGTTTACTTCTTATTCATTCTCTTCGCAGAAATTCGCCGAAATTAACTTATGGCTTCGTCTGCAATTGCCCCAACTTCAGCTCCTTTCATCAACAAGGTCAATTTCTTTACTTTCCATAAATGATCTCATTTTCCCACTAAAAATTTTGATGACGCTCGTTTATATTTTGTTTCTTTTTTGAATCCCAGAAAGAGTTGGGCTTCTCTGCTTTGTCCTCGTCGTCTCCATTTTCGATTCAGAGATGCAAGAGAACAACAGTCTCGAAGAAGATTTGCTCCGTCATGGCGCCTCAGCAATCGGAGCGCAAGCCCGCCACCACTGGCTCGGTTAGATAGATATGTATATATGTACATATATTTACGTTAATGGGTATTTTTGTTTTGTGGTTTTTGAAGATGGGTTTGGTTCCTTTTTTTTTTTTTTTTTAGGTTAAGACGGGGATGACGATGACGGAGAAGATTTTGGCTAGGGCTTCTGAGAAACCCCAGTTGAGCCCAGGGGAGAATGTTTGGGTTAATGTTGATATTTTGATGACCCACGATGTTTGTGGCCCTGGTTCCATTGGAATTTTCAAGAAAGAGTTCGGCCAGGATGCTAAGGTATTTGATTTCTTTACCTCTTTGTGTAAGAATTTGGGTTAAGTTTTTGAATACGTGGTGTTGAACAAGTTTATACTGAATTGATTTGAAGTAGCTGAAATGTTTTTGATGTCACTGTAATGTTGGAACAGAAAGTTAATGCTTGAGTAGTTCATTTTAGAAAATTTGAGAAATATGATAAATTTAATTTTTCTTTCTGATTAGTGAGTATAATGTGGTTTTGGAATAAAATTGGAATAATAGAGAGATGATTTGCATGCCATGCGGAAGGATGACAAGCAAAAATTCGAGAAATGGTCCATAGTTTTAAAGCTTATAAAAAAATAATTAAAAAAAGTGGTTTTGAAGTTGGGAGATTTCGTTTAGTAAATCTCAACGAGATCACATTGTTCTTGCGGTTTTGATTTTTTAAATATATATTTGTTTTATGTTTCCATTGATGATACAAGTTAGATTGTGAATGATTTTTTTTCCTCTAATATTGTCGCTAATTGTTTTGAAATTAAGGTTTGGGACCGTGAAAAGATTGTAATCATACCAGACCACTATATATTTACAAGCGATGAACGTGCAAATCGCAATGTGGACATCTTGCGGGATTTCTGCACTGAACAAAATATCAAGTACTTCTATGATATCAAAGATTTGAGTAATTTTAAGGTATGGGTTGCTACTTGCTAGCTAGTCTCACAATTATGCGCCTTTGCTGTTCTACTTTAATGCCTTTTATTCTTGGTTATTAATGTTGAAATGGGCTTCATTTATACTTTGCAGGCTAACCCGGATTATAAAGGTGTATGCCATGTTGCACTTGCTCAAGAAGGTCATTGCAGACCAGGAGAGGTGCAGTTTCTTCAGTTTTAGATGATTTATTTGTACCTTTTTCATAAAATAGTTATGTGACATCCATGTAGAGCAATTAAAACTCTACCATGGTTTCCAGGTCCTGTTAGGTACAGATTCTCACACCTGCACCGCTGGGGCTTTTGGCCAATTTGCTACTGGAATTGGAAACACTGATGCAGGTTTTGTGTTGGGCACTGGGAAGCTTCTGCTCAAGGTTTTGTAATTGATGAAGTTTTAGTTTTTTATCCATTTATTCATACGTGCATACATAAATGCAAACACAATGCATATATTGTATATGATTCTGCATACATAGGTGTATATAGATATTTTATTCTTCGCTTCTATTATAGATGTCAAGTCACTTTTAAGGTTGGCCCTTTTTCCCTCTTTAGCTTCCATTGTAGTCCTGGTGCTTTCGTCTCTTAAGTTTTCTGTTATGAAATTCGTTGAGGATCAACTTACGGTAGGATAGTGATAGAGCACAACTTTCTGAGGTAATCTGATCTACAATTAGCTAAGCTTATAATTTGATTACAAGGGAGAGAGTTGTTTTTTATGAAATTTTTCTGTTACTTTTATGCATGTTTGATATGGAAATTTCAGTGGTCGGTACTGAACTTGTGGTTTGCTCTTTTTTTTTTTTGCCCCCCCCTAAATTTCTTCCATTTTAGTTGTAATGCAGGATCTAACATCCTTTAGCTGTGTCTCTTCTTTGATCTGTATCATTTTCCAACATCAGATCCTTGAAAATTTTCATGACATAGTTGTTGCAATTGGAAGTTCTTGATTTTGTTTCTTGCTACATGTTCACAAATATCAACCAGAACTTGTCATAGGTTTCTTAAATAAGAAATTTTAAATTTATGCGGAAAACAAAGAATGTAGTGCAAGATAAAAAAAAAAAAAAAAAAAATGGAGGATGACAGATACCATTTCTTAGATATGCATGTTCTACCATATTTCTGTTGCGTTCCTGCACAGTTCAATGATTCACAAATGGAAGCAAGTGGATTCTCTAGAAATTTAGACAGGTCCCTTTTATTAATTCAACTAACAAGATCTCCGAGTTAGGTGAATTCCTCTTAGAGAATTACAGGAAAGAAAATGGAAATAGAAATGAACCAAGGAAAAATAGAAATGGGAGAATTCGAGGTTCCCAGCCTCCAAGGTCTGAAACAGAAAAATACTCAATTACCAGACCACCTGCCTCACGTCCCACCCTCCTGCCTAAATACCTCTTAGCTAACAACTTATAACTAACTCGACACGTCAGCCTCTCTTTTCCTAATTCCACTTCCTTCCCTTATTTCCTGCGGTATTCCCTTCCTGCCCCTCTTCCTAGAATAGACCAACGTAATAGGAGGCCTAACAATTTCCTTGTGATGGTTACGAGTAATATTCTGCAGAGTTATTTTTTTGTGCTATTTCAGTTCTTTTTTGATATAATTATAATTATCCGTGTTTCCTCTTTAAATTTGCAGGTGCCCCCTACTCTGAGGTTCATAATGGATGGTGAAATGTCAGATTACATTATGGCCAAAGATTTGATTTTGCAAGTAAGTTCACTGAAATCATGCTGTTGGTGCAACATATAAAGCTATGGAGTTTGATTTTGCGAGATTACATTACCATTTTGTTGTTTTGATAATGCATTAGCCACTTAAGCAACCCCCAGGACCTCACCTTACAAGCGGGACGTCTTGGGCTCGAGTCCCATTGGGGTACCTCCCTCAGTTTGTCCCGGTGTGTTTGGATAGGAGGGTCTACACACACCCTTAGGGATTACACACACCCTTAGGGATTAGTCAGGTGCTGAAAGAGGTCTAGACACCCTAAGTTATCTAAAAAAAAAAAAAAAAAAAAAAAAAAAAAAAGAAGAAGAAGAAGAAAGATAATGAATTCCATTGTTGCAGATTATTGGCGAAATATCTGTTGCTGGTGCAACATATAAAGCTATGGAGTTTGTCGGCACAACCGTCGAAAGTTTAAATGTAAGATACTACAAAAGATTTTTCACTTCAAGGACATGAGAAAACTCCATGTTTTCGGTCTTAAAAACTTAACTTCAATTGTACTAATCATCTTCCCTCGACAGATGGAAGAGAGGATGACTTTGTGCAACATGGTTGTGGAAGCTGGGGGAAAGAATGGTCTTGTCCCTGCAGATACTACTACTTACAAATACTTGGAGGTAAGTTCATTAGATTATCATGTGAGATTTAGTCGACATTCTCCCTCACACACACACACACACTCACCAAAAAAACAAAAAAAGAGAACGCACATCACACACATATAGATATTTCAAAACTAAGCCTCATCATATATATTTTTCTTGTCACAGGTGTTTGGTTGTATTCTATCAATTTTTTGTTCTCTTAATCTTTTATGCTTCTATTCTATATTTTTGTTTCATTATGTGGTACATTTATGCAGTCTGGCTTTGTTTTTAACTTTCATCTCTTTTTTGCGCAGGATAAAACATCTGTACCCTATGAGCCTGTGTATAGTGATGCACAAGCAAGGTAATCAATATTGATTACTGTGGAAAATAACCGCATTATCTTTAACATTATCTTCTAGAAGCAAGCATTATCTCCTAAGGATTATGACTGGCTAGGGCTAGGGATCATGTGATTATCTATTTCCTAGATTCTAAGTGACCGGCTAACAACAGAATTAGGGATAAGTTCTTTTATCCTATGAGTTTATCTAACTCGTGTATATATAGCCCTTCTTGTGTAAATTATTGGAATTAATATAATATTTTTCCTCATTCTTTTCCACAATTACTTTGGATGACTTCTACTTATCTATTATTGATTTCCTAGTTTGGATTTGTTGTACTTTTCTCTATTGGAACTTGTTTCGGAATGGAAGTGAATTAATAATTGACTAACTTTTGAGTTCTTCTACGATTATTTTATGTCTATCTATTTGTTGGAAAAGTTCTCAAATCAGTTCTATTCACAAGTATGTTTTGTTTGCATTTAGGTATCTTTCCGAGTACAGATTTGACATCTCAAAACTGGAGCCATTGGTAGCAAAGGTGAAAAAGTTCTGCATGCTTTTTTTTAGTTATCAATCCTATGTCAAGGGATAAATTTAATTTCTTACAGCACAGAGTATCTTTGGTTCTTCACAGATTGCTAATATATATTTTCATTCCGACTAATTGATAAACCTGTATTTTCAGCCTCATTCTCCTGATAATCGTGCTTTAGCAAGAGAGTGCAAAGACGTGAAAATTGATAGAGTCTATATCGGATCTTGTACTGGTGGTAAAACAGAGGATTTTATGGCTGCTGCAAAACTTTTTCTAGCGTCTGTAAGAAGTCATATCTCTACTACTTTCTTCTGCTTGTCCATGTTTCCGTTTGATACCAGCACTTTGTGCAAATTGATTTTCATCTTAGTATACTTGTTTGCAGTTAGGTCTTATTGAGCAGCTTTTCTTCCTTAATGCATAGAGTCGTGCATTGTTTCTTTCATGAGAGCAAGATGGAGTGTTGTAGTTATGGGATTAGGTTTTTAAGATATGATTAGCACTTTTTTAATGGTTTCCAACTATCTGGTGATGGCACTGTGAAATCATTCTGATAAAATCCTACCAGTAATTTCCATCAATGACTACATTCAAATGTATTTTGCTGAATTCCCATTTCCCTTTTTTAGGGTTAGGCTGAACGATGTGTTTGTTTTATTTTATCTACAGGGCAAAAAGGTTAAAGTTCCAACCTTCCTTGTCCCTGCCACCCAAAAGGTTTGTCATTCTCAACTTGAAGTTTTGTGCTATGTAGGATTTTTGTGATGGGAAGAAATTTATGTAAATCAACTTAATTTACAGGTTTGGCTGGACATTTATACTCTTCCGGTACCGGGATCCGGTGGAAAGACTTGTTCCCAGATATTTGAGGAAGCTGGTTGTGATACACCCGCAAGTCCTAGTTGCGGTGCTTGCTTGGGTGGTCCAAAAGACACATACGCCCGCATGAATGAACCTAAGGCAAGTTATCGTATTTACTTCTATTGTTAGAACAGCATAGGAATGAATAAACACGAACTCTTTTGCTACTATTTATACATACTCTGGTCGAATCTGATTATTCTGGTCGACAATCAATCCTCCGATATGTTATACTCAGTACATGCTCCATTTTACAACTATTTGACTGGGGTTAGTCCTTGCACCACAGGTATGTGTGTCGACAACCAACCGTAACTTCCCAGGACGAATGGGACACAAGGAAGGCCAGATATATCTTGCTTCGCCATACACAGCAGCAGCATCTGCATTGACTGGCTATGTCACTGACCCAAGAGAGTTCTTGCAGTAAGATGTTAAAATGTCATAAAAGTAAAGCTGTACTTTGATTTGGTGAATATAAAAGTTAAAAAGAGTGGTTGAGTTTTTATTTCTCACCAAGGGAGCATGTTTATTGAGGTCGTACAATGTGGTAGATCTGTCGTATGCTTGTTTAGGATATCGACTTAGAAATTGTCTTTGGTTTGCTGTGTTGTTCTGAATAAAAAGTTCCTCGTTTAACTTGACGTGTGTACTAAAGGAATTGCTGTTGTTAGTATAAATCAAAATTATTGTTATTTCGGGATCGGTGTGTTCCCCTCTCGCTATCAAGAACCCTCTGAAAGATAGTGAAAAGAGACGTTCTTATTTAATGCCTTCAATATGTATTTACTTTTTCTTGGACTTTGAAATCATTTATTCTGCATATATATATATAAAATACGGGATCAAACTTGGATCCTCTCCTCAAACCCCTCAGGTATCACTAGACCAAACGGTCTTAGGCATATGCATTTTGTAAAGCTAACTAAAAAGAATCCATGAAGAAAGTTGCAGCAAGTGTATTGTAACGGCAAGATTTTTTTACAACATGACCGCGTGGTACTTAGCACTTCCTTGATACTAAGTCAGCCTTATTAACCCCAAATACTTGGCAAATGGATAGGAAAAGAGCAAGAGAATGAAAGCATTGATGGAAAAAAATTCTACTAATTCAAGAAAATGAGTACAAAGTGTGGTAGTTCTCTTGGTTGGTCCCAAATGAGGATCTTTCATCCTATTTATAGGCCAAGAGGCCTTCTAATAGACATTCTAGTATCTAGAAACTTTTACAACCCACTAATACATTATATGTATCTCAAAGCTATAGAAAGTTCTAGAGTACTCTCAGAATTTTTAGAGACCTCCAATGGCTTTCGGGGTCTTCTAGAGAGTTCTAGATCTTTTTAGAGTCATTACAGACTATTGTAGAATTTTCTAGAACATTTCGGAACATTATGGAAAGTTCACCCTTTCTCTGAAAGGTCTTGATTTCTCTAAGATGTTTTAGAGTATTCTGCTTGATTCCAACCTTTAAATAAATACTATAGAGAATTTAGAGCCATCAAATGAGTCACCTATGTGACAATGGGGCAAAAATGCGCGGTTCGTGACATTCTCCCCTACCTAAGCTCGCGATGAAGATGCCGCGTCTCATTTGTTGAACTCCCATAACCCCAAAGTATTGCTCTAGTCCACATCAAGTTGAAATCTTCTTCATCACCCGTTTAACCTCCTCTACTTGAGCAAGCACACAAACAAGTTATCTTCGCTATGTTTTCTACAATTAGACATTCTTACCGATCCCATCGTTGTCACCATAAAAATAATGGTGTGGCACTCTCCACCTCTAACCTCAACTGAAATGCACTACCCTACCTGCTCGCTTTGTTGTGGGTGCTTGGCGTAGTCTAAGAAACCTGCTACCCTACCTGCTCGCTCCCACGTGAGTGCTTGGTGTATACGCGGCTTTATGCTACTCCTGTTCTTAATTGATGATCGGCAGTTGCATGCCCTCATGCATTTCAATCGCTCGGCTTTGATACCAATTGTCAACCCAATTTTTTTTGCAACGCGACCGTGCGGCACTTAGTACTTCTCTAATGCTAAGTCAGCATTATTAACCCCAAATATTTAGGCAAACAGATAGGGAAAGAATTAGAGAACAAAGAATAAAAGCTTTGATGGAAGAGAACTCTACTAATTCAAGAAAAGGAGTGTAAAGTGTGGTAGTTCTCTTGGTTGGTCCCAAATTAGGATCTTTCATCTTATTTATAGGCCAAGAGGCCTTCTAATGGACATTCTAAAACTTTGTGGAAAGATGACAAGCCTAGAACTTCTAATATGCTTTTTAACATTTGTACAAGTTTAGGAAATTCTATTCATATCTAGAAACTTCTATAACCCACTAGCACATTGCATGTATTTAAAGCTTTTAGAAAGTTCTAGAGTACTCTTGGAACTTCTAGAGACTTCTAATGGCTTCTGGGGTCTTCTAGAAAGTACTAGATCTTTCTAGGCTCATTCCACACTATTGTAGAACCTTCTAAAACATTGCGGAACATTTTAGAAAGTTTAACCTTCCTCCAAAGGGTCTTGATTTTTTTGAGATGTTCTAAAGTATTCTACTTGATTCCAACCTTTAAAGAATACTCTAGAGAATTTAGAGCCTTCAAACGGGTCACTTGCATGACAAGAGGGCAAAAATGCAAAAAATATTATTTACACTCGGTCTTATATTTTTTTACTCTCAAGTAGGTTTGAATCACCTATATCAAGAAGGAGAAAAAATGAAAAAAAAAAAAAAAAAAAAAAAAAAAAAAAAAAAAAAAAAAAAAAAAAGAAGAAAGAATATAGTAAAAATGAAAAATTATGCAACTTTTTGAACGGGTCATTTGGTACAATTTTCTTTCAAATAAATACGATGAACAGAGAAAAGTGAGGGTAAAGTACCTGACCTGTGGAGAACAACCACTTATTACCAGCTCTCAAATTTCACTTCGGTCTGGTTACAAGTAGTGCTAGAAGTTCGGGTCGGCGGGCTGCCCGAAGCCCAAATTTTTTCGGGCTCGGGCAGGCAAGCCCATTGTCCGCCCGCCCAGAGTTGATTTTTGGGTTCAGGCTCAGGCAGCCCGAATTTTGCATCTTCACCTTTGCCTGCCGCCGTCTAATCGCCGTTTACCGCCGTCCGCCGGAATTTTTTTGAATTTTTCCGACCATGCCCGAACTGTCCGAATTGCCCGACCCAAAAAATGCCCGAAAATGCCGTGTGCCTGAAGTGCCCGAAAAATGCCCAATACCTGACTGCCCGAAATGCACGTAACGGCTACTTTTTGAATTTTGCCCGAATTACCCGAAAACGGCTAGTTTTTTGAATTTTTGCCCGAATTCTGCCCGAGTTGCCCGACTGCCCGAAAATCAAAAATAGCTGTTATATCCTGATTTTTTTTTTTTAAAAAAATCATTTTTTAACCCCAAAATTTTCCTATAAATACCCCCCATCCCCCACACATTTGTCTCACTCAAACTCTCTCAATCCCTCTCAATTTCTCTCAATCTCTCTCAATTTCTCTCAATCTCTCTCAATCTCTCTCAATTTCTCTCAATCTCTCTCAATCTCTCTCACAATTTTTCTAAAAACTATCACATTATCCTAAAGCTCTCTCTTTCAAATCCATCTTATCTTTTTTATAATGGATCCTTTTGGTTATAGTGGTATTCCCGTTGATGCCCAACAGAATGTAGAAGAAGGGTAATTTCCCACTAATGAGTTTGTTATGCAGGAATCTACTAATCCGAGCCCTGGTGGATGTACTGGAGGTCGTGGTCGCAATAGTGGTGGTGGGCGTGGAGAAGCGGCGAGTGCGACTGCGTCTGCGTCGGCAAGTGTTGCAACCTCCAGGAGGAAATGCAAGCGTACCTCGACAATTTGGGATCACTTCGACATAATTGACGAGGTGGATAATGAAGGTAACACTAAACATATAGCTCAGTGTAAATATTGTTTATCTAAATTATAAGGTGACACTATTCACGACACCACACACTTGAGACAACACTCCGAAAAGTGTCTTCAAAAGTTTAGCCAATCTAGCGGACCCGAACTCCGCCAAACACAATTATCTTTTGATCGCGCAACCGGTGGTCTAACCACTTGGAAATACAATCCGTAAGTAGATCGTATGGAAGTTGCGCGAATGATAGCTGCTTTAGATCAACCACTTAGTTTTGTAGAGCATCCTAATTGGCAACGATATATTAAGGTTGTACACAATCCTAATGCACAGTTCACTTCAAAAACTACTCTTAGAAAAGATTTATTAAAATTATTTAAAAAAGAAAAAGATGCATTAATAAACCTTTTACACTCGACTAGCG
>NW_010364664.1:108154-111484 GCF_000414095.1 Morus notabilis | reverse complement strand
TAAGATGGAACTCAACTTATATTATGCTTCAACAATGCATCCCTTATAAGGATGCTATAACAAACTATATGTGTGCAAAATTAGGAGTAGGACATATAGATGAATTTGATTGGCAAATTGCCGAAGTTTTGTATCAATTTTTAGGTAGGTTTCATGAAGTTACTCTAAAACTTAGTGGAACATACTACCCAACATCACCTTTAGCTTTAGGAGAACTTTTAAGAATTAGTATTTTATTCCACAAATATAGGGAGGACCCAATCTTAGGAGTTCATGTTTATTCTATGGAAAATAAATTTAAAAAATATTGGTCTAAGTTGCCTTTGTTATATGGTTTAGGTACAATTTTTTATCCTAGATTAAAATTAGACGGATTAGAAAGTGGTTTAGAAAACTTAGGTGAATTTTTAGGCATCACTTGTATAGACCAATTTTCAATAATAAAGGCGAAAATATATGAGATCAATAGTAAATATGAGATTAGGTTTAGAAGCACAAATTCTAGAGTACATGAACCGCAACAACAAGATGAAAACCCGCATTCATTCTTGAATGTTTTCGGGTTAAAGAATAAGAAGAAGACAACTCAAACGGAAGCTGTGAGTGGAAGTGGATCTTCATCAACAAGTGGCAGTGGTGGCAGCAACTTCAACGAGCTTATGGCGTACCTCAGTGAAGGCTTAGTAGTCGGCAATGCAGCAGAATCGTTTGACTTAGTTCAATGGTGGAGGGCACGGGCATTAACTTGGCCAATCCTAACTCGATTGGCAATGGATATATTTTCGATCCCAATCTCCACTGTTTCATCCGAACAAGCTTTCAGTACGACATGAAGAATACTTGAGGAACGCCTGAATGCATTGCAAAGGGATATTGTTGAAGCCTTGGTTTGCATTAAGGATTGGGATCGGGCCGATCAACGTCTACAAGATACAATTTCACCGGCAAGTAAAGAATAGATCAATGAATTTAATCGATTAACATTTAATTTTGAAGACGATCCCTCGGCTTCAAAATAAATTGTAAATTTGTAATTTGTAAATATGTATTTACTTTTTACATTGTATTTGTAATTTAATAAACAATGTAAGTTTGTACAATTTGTAATTCGTCACAAAATGATTGCACTCTTTTTTCCTTGCCAAGTTTTTATCCCAATTGGGTTTTTCTTGGTAAGGTTTTTAACGAGGCAATCATGAATTATAAATTGTAAAATTAATAAAGAAATAATTTTTTTATATAGTTCGTGTGTTCATTTCAAATTGTAATATATATATATATATATATAAATTTTAACACAAAATAACTTAATATTAAAAAAAAGTTTAAATAATTTGGGCAATTCGGGTAGGCTCGGGCGAGCTCGGGCGGCCTAATACAAGCCCGCGGCCCGTTCAAGGTGAAATTCAGGCTCGGGCGGGCGGCCTGAATTTCTCGGGCGGCTCGGGCTCGAGCTCAGGCAAAAAACTCAAGCTTTTCGGGCGGTCGCGGGCTGCCCGTCCAAAGTTCCAGCACTAGTTACAAGCAATTGTCAAAGGCAACGAGCTTACTAATATACTTTTTTTTTCCAAAAAAAAAAAAAGAAAACTTACATCATAAATTTAATCTGCATTAATATAAAATCAACGAAGTATTTAAAACGCGAGTTCACTAATTTTTTCGTAAAATTAACAAAAATCACATCAAACCTTTGTTTTAGAAATATCTATAAAAAATCAAAATCTGACATACTTTCGTGAAGTCTAAGGAGAGGCTTCCACCTAGTGCTGAAACTTTGGATGGGCCGCCCGTGACCACCGAAAAGTCTAAATTGTTGCCCGATGACCAAACCCGAACTGCCCGAAAATTTGGGCTGCCCGGCCCGACTCGAAAATTGCCCATGGACGGGCTTTGGGCAGGGGATGCCTGCCCGTGCCCAGTCGGGATGCCCGATGCCCGACCGGCTGTCCGAATTTTATTTTTTTATATTATATTTTTATGTTGTATAAGTATTTGTATAATTATAATGTGTATATTATAATTTGAAATTTGAAATGAACACACGAACTATATAAAAAAATTACGTATTCATTGATTTTTAAATTTGTAATTCATGATTGCCTCGTTAAAAACCTTACCAAGAAAAATCCAATTGGGATAAAAACTTGGTAAGGAAAAAAGAGTGCAATCATTGTGAGACGAATTACAAATTTGATGAACTTACAAAGTCTATACAAGATTACGATAAACACTATATAAATTAGAAATTACAAAGTAAATAAATATTTACAAATTAGAATAATAAAATTTAATTTGAAGCAGAAGGATCGTCTTGAAAATTAAAAGTTAATCTATTAAATTCGTCGATTCATTCTTGGTTTGCCGGTGAGATTGTATCTTGTAAGCGTTGGTCGGAACGGTCCCAATCGTTGATGCACACCAAAACTTCAACAATATCCTGCTGTAATGCGTTTCTCCGTTCTTCAAGTATTCGGCCGGTTGTACTGAATGCTTGTTCGGCTGCAACAGTGGAGACCAGGATCGAAAAAATATCCATTGCCAGTCGTGTTAGGATCGGCCAAGTTAATGCTCATGCCCTCCACCACTCAACCAAATCAAACATTTCACTACTGTCTATAACTAAGCCCTCACTCAGGTACGCCATTAACTCGTTGAATCCGCTGCCACCTCTTGATGAAGATCCACTTCCACTCCCAGATTCTTCTTGACCTTGACTCGTCGTCGTCTTCTTCTTCTTCTTCTTAGACAACCCGAAAACATTCAAGAATGAATGCGGATTGTCGTCTCGTTATTGCGGTTGTTCAACACGAGGTGTGTTTCTAAACCTACTTTCGTAAGAGATATATAGAGAATATATTTTTTCCTTTATAATAGGAAATTAGTTAGTAGTATCGATAGCTAAAAATTCACCTAAGTTATCTAATCCACTTTTTAAACCTTCCAATTTTAATCTAGGGTTAAAAATAACACCGAAACCATACAACATGGGTAATTTAGACCAATATTTTTTAAACTTCTTTTCCATAGAGGCGATAGGAACTCCTAAAACCTCGTGTGTCTTAAATTCACTAAATAAAATAGACATTCTTAAAAGTTCTCCTAATGCTAATGGTGAAGTTGGGTAATAAGTTCCACTAAGCTTTAAGGTAACTTCATGAAATCTACCTAAAAAGTTATACAAAAGTTCAGCAATTTGCCAATCAGTTTCATCTATAAATCATGTTCCTAATTTTGCACTAACATAATTTGTTATAGCATCTTTATAGGGGATGCATTGTTCAAGCATTATGTAAGTGGAGTTCCATCTTATGGGCATATCTAAGGCTAATG
>NW_010364664.1:51787-107685 GCF_000414095.1 Morus notabilis | reverse complement strand
ACCACTAGTAGAGTGTAGAAGGTTGATTAATGCTTCCTTTTCTTGTTTATATAATTTTAATGCATCTTTCCTAAGAGTAGTTCTAGAAAAAAATTGTGCATTAGGATTATGTACAATTTTAATATAACGTTGTCAACTTCTTTGTTCAGTAAAACTTAGTGGTTGATCTAATGTGGCTATTAATCGTGCCATTTTCATACGATCAACTTGCGGATCATATTTCCATGTGCTTAGACCGCCGGTTTGGCGGTCAAACGATAATTGCGTTTGGCGGAGATCAGCTCCGCCTCCTTGTTTTTGAAGACACTTTTCAGAGTGTCTTCTTAAGTGCGTAGTGCCGTGAATAGTGTTACCTTGTAATTTCTCACCACAATACTTACATTGAGCTACGTACTTAATGTTACCGTTATTGTCGACCTCCTCGAATGTGTTGAAGTGCTCCCAAACTGCTGAGGTACGCTTGCATTTCTTCTTACTCTTTTCAGGGGGGGTTTTGGGCCATTGTTCTGATAATTAAAAAGACAAGGAACTAAGTCAAAGTCCTAAAGTCGAGAGGAAAAGGAAAAAGATGACCATTCTAAGCAACGACCATTCTAGACGACGACTGCTGAAATGCCTCAACATAACGTCGACCATTCATATGAAAATGGTAACGACGAATGCTCGTGACAACCAAGGGTCATCAGAGCCTAGAAGCCAGAGACTTACATTCAACCAGATATCAGAAAAAAACTATCCTGCGTGGGTCAAATAAAGCATAGTAAGTTACCATCCTCTACATTTTGCATATCAACACATGCATATGATTCACTGGGAAAGCCAGTAAAATCATACATCAACACAAATAAGCAATGATTAAAGCTTACTGGTAAGTCAGAGTCTGGGCGGAGTCTGGAAACCAACTAGCTTCACGATGCACCAAAGGAAGTAAGGAGCATAAGTCAGAAATTCACAAGAAGAAATTCAGGTAGAGCAACGACAGTTCTAAAAGTTTGGGAAAGAATGGCTTCGGTTCGAAGGATATTTAAGGGGAAGCAAGCCCTCGACCCCTGACCGTTGGATAAAGTTCATGAAATCCAACGGCAGGGGCATCTCGCCCAAATCTGACGACAGCAGACAAAGGCGGGAAAATGAAGGGACGCGATCCAAAGGCTCACATTCGCCCTTTCAAAATGAGGCCTCACGTCAGCATAGGGAAGCGACCGACGCAATAGTTGCGTTCCTCGAGGAAATCTGAAGCATCCAGACCATCATTGCAGACGAAGGCTCAGGATCAGGTTCCCACACCCGAAGCACGAAGGTACGACCGAACCTAAGTTTGAGGCTGTCTGAAAGAAACCCTCGACCTGGGGGGGCAGCTGTTGTGTGGGAAAATGTGGATGACGTGTGGAAAAACAACAGTGTGACACGTGGCCTTGCTTTTCCTCAAAAGGCAACAACCCTCGACGTTGGGGACTCCCTTTCCTTCTGCTACAAAGGAAGCCCAACTTAGGATGCCGACTCTAAGTGACGACGACAGGTCGTACCGTCGACCTTACGACGGGAATCCTTCGGGAGAAAATCAATTGCCAAGAAAGACAACTAGGCTGAGCAAATAGAGACGACGAGAGGAATGCCCCAAAAAGGGGAAAGCCTGACATCGCAAGTTACGTGCAGAAATAGGGGATGTCTACAGTACATGCATTAATTGCAAACCCTTAAACCGCCCTATGGGGGACAGAAAAGGGTTACAGGTACGCACAGAGCCGTAATGGAAGACTAATTGGTTGAGTGAACAGTTCGCCAAAGTGATTAGTGGGCTACGGTCTGGGCCTAGAAAGGCAGACCACTTGAGTGCTTCTGCCTACAAAGGAAACCCACCCGAGGAAGGAAGCTCGGTTATAAAAGGGGCGAAGCCCCATACAGGAAGGAGGTTGGCTTCCTGAGAGAGAAAAAAATGAGAGAGCAATTGTTGATGTAAATTGTAACAATCTCAAAAGGAATATAAAACTACAGTGGATGTAGCTCTTCATTTATAAGAGTGAACCACTATAAATTTTGTGTGTTCTTCTACTTCAAGTATTTCTTCTCATATTGATCACCATTTTAAAAATACAACAAACACTTCATTGCATGTATTGAGTGTACAGTCAATATCAAGATGGTAATCCAACGGGATACCTAGAGGTGACCCGGCCTATTTCTGTTGATGAGTTTTCACCGTCAACAAGTACCATGAATCCAAATTAAGGATAAATGTTTGCCAAACATTTATCAAATATGAATGTAACACCTCGAAAAATTAAGTAAGATTAATTATATTAATTGATATTTACTAGTGTGTTTAATCTAGTTTAATTAATTAATTATGTTCACTAAATGTTTTTAATATTTAAGTTTAAATATTTTTAAGGATTCTAAATATTTTCAATATTTTTATTTTTATCTTGAAGTGTGTGGAAATACATTTTCTAATCTACTTTCTTAAATATCTTTTAATATTTATCCTTTACTTTTTCTTTATTTCTTTTTCCTCTCTTTTGCTTTCTTTTTCTCTCTTCCTCCCACCGCACGTCACTCTCTCTCTACCTTTCAGATCTCTCACTCTCCCTCTCTTCCCTCTCTCTTGTTCTCTCTTTCTCTCCTCTTCAAACTCATTTCCAAGGGAGTTTTTGACTAAGAATTGAACTAAAGGAGAACTTCAAGAAGTTTTCAACATTAAAGGAAGAATTTAAGGTAAGATTTCTGAAGAAAAAAAATTTTTCTCTTGAATCTTGGATTTTTCCTTTGAAAAAACTTATTTTCAGTTTAAGTTTGATTTTGATAGATTTTAGTTGAAATCATGGTGAGATTTGGGGATTTATGGTTCTTTGAACTTGCTTTAGTAATTAGAACCTAGATTTGTTGATTCCCTTTTGAAAATATCTCAGATTTGAATTCAGATTTGCAGGATTTGACCTCGTTCTCCATGGATCGACCATTTTGGCCGACCTGCTTCGCTCCCACCAGTCAACCGGTCTCCTCTCCACCGGCTAACCGGTGGAGATGAACCACTCTGTCACCAGTCGACCGGTGCACACTTGGTTTGACCCTGATTTACCTTCAAACCTTAATTTTGGCCCAAATTTCAAAGAGAACCCAAATTAGCTTCATTTGGGAACCTAAAGTAGATGGATTAACATCTTTAATCCATGTTTTGAGATCAAAATCCTTGGAATGATGATTTGAACCATGAGATGATTTGTGAAATTTAGAATTGGATTAAGGCACACTAATAGGAAATCAAAGTGTATGATTGAGCTTGATTTGTTTTAGGAATAAAGATTGAATCCTAAAACATTATTTTGTGACAATGCTAGTTGAGGAATCATATTAGAAACTTTGAAGGAAGCGGAGGCTAGGATACCGAGAGGCTAGCCACAGGTTCAGCATTTAAGAGGTAGGATTTCTTGTCCTTTTCACTGTTAGCTTGTTTTAAGAGTTTTTGGCTTATATAAATGTTTTAAAGAAAAGACATGTTTGATAAAGAAAAGTACTTTAACACGAAAGCTTGATTATTGCTATTGGAATCATAATGAGTTGTTCTAAAATTTTAATGAATGTTTTCTTAAAATAAGATATCTTGCGAATTGGTAAGCTCGCTGATGGACTAGATATGATATGCAGAGTGTATCCTCGGGGGTAGAACCCGGACCGGGCCACTACGGTGGTGTTAAGGCTTGTGCATATGGTTGTGTAAGTAATTTATCATAGTTATAAATTACTTGATGATGCCTGTCATACAGAATTTTGAGATTATATTTCCTTTCAGAAAAAAGATGTTAGCTTTCAGATGTTGTGCTGGGACTGAACACTTCTATTTATTTATTTACTTGTTTATAAAGCTTTCTTAAATACATCCTACTGGGCCTTCTGCTCATGTTTTTCTTTTGTTTCTATATATTTAACCCATTACAGGCGACGCTAGAAGCAGTGATGAGTAAGTAGTAAACTCAAGTAACTCTAGCTTGTGCAATCCAAAAGAAGGAGTTGCGCACTCTTCCATCCTTGTTGTATAATGTAAGAGTTGTATATTATCAGAATGTAAACCTTAAATATATCTAGACTGTGGTTGATAACTGTAAATGTTTCTTTACATGTTCATGTATGTACAATATTGAATATCCTGTGGAAGGGAGACCCTGAATGATGCTAGAGGCTTGGTTTTAAACCTGTTTTATCAGAAAAATGTGAAAGTCCCCATCACTTTCTGGTAATCTAATTTCATTAAAAATGTGGGGCTTGTTTGAAACTTGCTGTAATGTTTTACTTTTGACTTTGATTATTATGGCCTCGTTCGTTTCGATGATTCGAGTTTAAAATTTAAGTTGAGATGTGATTGTATGTGAGAGCTTTTTACTGTAGTAAAAAAGTTAGATGTGATTGTTTGTGAGAGCTTTTTACTGTAACAAAACTCGAATCAGCGAAACGAACGAGGCCTATATTTTCAAATACTTAATTACTTTTTTAATTATGTTTAACTTCAAAATGAGCCTCTACGTCACTAACTTTTAGGCCCCGTTCACTTTGCTGATTCAAGTTTAGAATTCAAGTTTTTCTACAGTAAAAAGCTCTCACATAAAGTCACATCTCAACTCAAATTCTAAATTCGAATCAACGAAGTGAACGGAACCTAATCTCCACATCACTAACTCCTATTTCAGGCGTGTCAATAAATTCAACAACATTTAAATAATATATTTGATAATCAACATTCTGATAAGAAATAGGATAAAAATCCATTTAACATTTTCATGAAAAAAATGTTTAAGAACAACTTTGCTTTAGAGGAAGGGTGAAAAAATTATGAATTAAATTATATAAAATTACATTGGGTTGGTTAATTTATACCTTGTCAATTCACTTTTTATCGTACAAAATTAACCTTTTTGTTTGGTAGATTACTTCTCAAATTTTATTTTTAAAAGTTTCAGTCCCTCATATTAAAATTAACCAACGACTTATGAAAATTCTCGGGAATAATTAGATGTTAATGGCATTGTAACCGAAAGTTTTGCACAAATAGAGACATAACACAAATAGAGGCATAGTAATTGTTAATTACCCTTACTCTTTAATTCTACTATCATTAACAGAAAAAAAAATCTACTATTGAAAAAAAAAATTATTCAAATAAAATCTACAGAAATAACATATAAATAAGAAGAAAAACCCTTTTCTCATTCAGATCCTAAAAGAAACCAGAGACAATAAAACTTCATCTTTACCAAAAGAACCCTCTGAGCGAAACCCCATCTTGGCCATTCTTCTTCCTTCGATTTTCATTTGTGCACAGAGAAGAAGAGAGAGATGCTGAAGTTGCAGAAAAGCAGTATTTTCTTCAACAGAAACGCCATTGAGGGTATTTTCTCTCCTTCGTCCACTCTTTATCTCTTCAAGACTTGTATCGCTTCCAATCATTCTAAAGCCTCTCCGAATACTAATAATAATAGTAATAATGGCCGCCATAACAATGCCAAAATAACAACTCTTGATGATGCTTTGAACATGTTTGATGAAATGCTCCAATTGCGTTCTCTGCCTTCTGTTGTTCGTTTCAATCAATTGTTGGCCAAAATTGCCAAAATGAAACGCTATTCTGTAGTGGTCTCTCTATACAACCAAATGGGTTTTCATAGAATATCAACTGATGATTATACTCTCAGCACTGTGATTAATTGCTTTTGTCATCTTAACCACATGGGCTTTAGTTTATCTGTGTTGGGGAAATTCATTAAATCTGGTTATGTACCAGACACTGTGACCCTAACAAGTCTAATAAAAGGGTTTTTGCGACAAGGAATGGTCGACGAGGCAGCTGAATGCTACCAACAAATGACAAGGGGAGGTGTTAAGCCCGATATCGTCACTTACAACACATTGCTAAATGGGTTTTGTAAAGTGGGCAACACTAGTGCAGCTGTACAGTTGCTTTGGAACATGGAAAAACATAGGAACTGCAAGCCTGATGTAGTTGCTTATAGTACTGTTATCAACAGCCTTTGCAAGCACAGACTAATTGCTGATGCTTTGAATCTCTTCTCAGAAATGACTAGTAGAGGTGTCATTCCAGACGTTGTTACTTATACCATGCTGATTCACGGAGCATGCATGTTAAGCAAACGAGAAGAAGCTATGAGGTTATTTAATGAGATGGTAGGTCGAAATATCACCCCTGATGCACACACTTACACTGTCTTGGTTGATATGCTAAGCAAAAAGGGGATGGTTGCAGATGCACAACATATGACGGTGATTATGGAACAGAAAGGCTTCAAATCTGATGTGGTAACCTATAGTTCACTTATGGAAGGTTATTGCTTGCGAGGAGAAATGGATGAGGCAAGGAAAATATTTGATATGATGCTTGACAGGGGTTGTGAAAATGATATTCATGGTTATGGCATTCTGATCAATGGTTATTGTCAAATTAGGAGGATAGACGAGGCCCTCGGTCTATTTGAAGAAATGCCATCCAAGGGACTTATTCCAAACATTGTAACTTACAGCTCTCTTATTGGTGGCTTCTGTAAAGTAGGAAAAACCCAGGCTGCTTGGGAGCTAATTTGCAAGATGCAAGATTGTGGTCCGATTCCTGATATTCAAACATATAGTATTTTACTTGATGGTCTATGCAACAATGGACAACTTGAAGACGCGGTGTCATTATTTCAAGATATGGAAGAGAAGAAGTTACCGATTGATATCGTGGCCTACAATATCCTCATTGGAGGGTTGTGTAAAGCTGGCAATTTGGTCGCCGCAAAGGATCTCTTTTCCCAATTACCATCCAAAGGCCTTCAACCTGATGTCATAACATATCGAGTAATGATCAGCGGCCTTATTCGTGGAGGCCAAATGGATGAAGCCACAAGCTTACACAAGCAAATGGAAGAGAATGGATACCCCTCAAACAGTGGCACTTATAATTTAATGATCCGTGGATCTGTCTGTAATCACGATCTATCAAGAGCTGTGCAGCTTGCTAATGAGATGGGGGGAAGGGGTTTCTCTGCAGACGTTTCAACCGTGGATATGTTTCTTGATTTAATTTCTAGTGGGAAATTAGATCCTTCTCTGCGATCAATGTTCCAAAAGGAGTTATGAGGTGTAAGTCATTTGAAAGGGGTTTTAGCAGGGAAGAAACTTTTTGTAAGTGTCTTTATTATAACTCGAGAACTTTTTCTGAAGTTTAGTGCCTTGGATATTTCATATTGTATTGATTGTGACGATTGTATTGATTGTGAATTTTATTTAGGATGAAGTTGATCGATGGCAGAAACCAACAACTATTTGTATTTGTGCGTGAGAGACTTGTAAGCTGCTACAAACTCAATGTTGCTTATGTTAGAGAACTCCTTGAATCCCATATTGGATTACCAAATTAGTTCTTTTTTATTTTATTTTTTAAATATTCCGCTTAAGTGTCACTTCCTTTTCATGGATGATTTATGAATGTTTGAAAATTTTCCAAGAAATTCATCATTTAGTCATTCAAGAACATAAAACTAGTGGAAGGCGAGCAATTTGAGAATTCGAATTTTTTTATTGTTTTTTATTTATTTTTTATGAGGTAGATTTTTTATTTTTTCTATTTTTTATTCTTATATATATAGAATAACCTAGGGTATTCAGGCCTCTTTGAGCACCTAATCCCTAAGGGTGTGTGATTTTGAGGTAAATATTCTAATATTGGTTTACTACGGAAGTGGTTAGGGAGGAACCATTTGGAGCAAGAGTCATGTTTGGGTAAATGTGGGACTTGATTCCGGTGGATGGAATTCCAACTTTGTTATTAGATGATTGTTTCTTTTGCGTATAAATCATAATGTAAATACCAGGTTCTTTGCAGGGTAAACGAAAATGGTTCAACTTTCAAAGGATGTTTGGAAGAATAATTCTTCTTTTTCAGAGTTGTTTCCAATAATTTTTGCTTTTTTGTACGGATACCCCTTTAATTTTTTGAATTTAGCAATTTGGTCATTGTTCTTTTTTTTTTCTAGCAATTGATCCCTTCAACTTCAAAATTTTTGCAATTGACGACTAATAAAAAACGGCGTCTGTTTTTTTCTTTTGACGATTTTGATCACATGAACACCTATTAAGGATAATGAAGGTCATTTCTCACCTTTGTAGCGTCTTTTGAGGATAATAATTGACCCTTGAAAATCAAGAGTTATTTATTACAGTTGATTGTGTTCGGATATATTAGATGACTCTCACATCTATATAACTGAACAGCTGATTCTGTAGGGATTTCTCCATACAGTAAAACATCAAGTACTTATATGATATTAAAGATCTAAGTAATTTCAAGGTATGTCTTACCAATCTCACTAATGATCATTTGATTTTCCTCTTCTAATGTTATGTATCTTGTTTGGATATTAACTCTTAAATGAGTTTGCTTTTATGCTTTGGCAGGCTAACACGGATTACAAAGGTGTATGCCATATTGCTCTTGCTCAAGAAGATCATTGCAGACCTGCAGAGGTGCAGTTTCTCAAATCTTTTGGTTTATTTGTCTTTGAAGATTTTGTGATTTTGACTAATAAATGATGTACAACGGTCTCCATGTCCTGCTAGGTACAAACTCTCACACCTGCACCGCGGGGGCTTTTGGCCAATTTTCTGTTGGAATCAGGCATACTGATGCAGCTCTTGTATTGGGCATAGGGAAGCTTCTGCTCAAGGTATTGTGATTGATAAAATTTAGTTTTATGTACCATTGGAAAGAACACGGTTTTCCTATTTTAGGAAACTGTGCTGTAATTGAGTGTGTGATTAATTGTGTATCCAGATTGTGTTGTTTCCGGATTCTAAGTGATTTGACTTTTCTTGATTTGTAAATTAGGAGATTTCTGGTTTATTCTTTCCTAATTTAGTCTCTATTGTGTAAATATATATACGTGTAAAACAACCCTAGTAATACAACTTTCGATCGATTATTTCACATTCTAAACTCTGAGATGGTATTAGAGTTCTAGGGATTTCATTGCTTCCGTTTATCGATCCTTGTTTTTCTGGTTCTCATTCCAGAATTTTTCCATTTAATCGATTCCCTGTCTGGTTTCTATTCAAAGACTCTTTTCTTTTCTTTTGCCTTCTTTCTTGCTCACTTCTTTCTCTTCATTCCGCTTGAGTCACGTCCATACATCTGAATCTCAAGTAACCAGGGTTCAGACCACTGAAGACAGCCACTATGATGTCAGAGAACTGGCTAATATTCAGGTAGTGTACAAGCTGAATGGAAGGAATTATTTGAAGTGGTCTCAATTGGTGCAGACACACTTGAAGGGCAAAGGAAAGCTGAGCCACTTGCTTGGTACCGGTCCTAAAAGGGGAGATCCGAAGTATGATGCGTGGGATGAAGAAGATTTGATGGTGATGTCCTGGCTTTGGAATTCTGTCTCCAGAGATTAGCGATGCCTGCATGTTTCTTAATACCGCTAAGGAGATTTGGGAGGCTGTCACACAAACATATTCAAAGGTTCGTGATGCTGCACAAATCTATGAGATCAAAACTAAAATTGATGCTACTAAACAAGGAAATTGGACAGTTACTGAGTATTCTAACTTATTGCAAAATCTTTGGCAAGAGATGGATCATTATCAATGCATTCAGATGAAGTGTAGTGAGGATGCAACCATGCTTAAGAGGTTCGTTGAAAAAAATAGAATTTATGATTTTTTGGTAGGTCTTAATATGGAATTTGATGCAGTACGGGTGTAAGTTCTTGGCAAGGAGGATTTGCCGTCTCTTAATGAGACAATTTCCATAATCCGGGCTGAAGAAGGAAGGAGACGAGTCATGATTGAGAATGCTTCTTTTGAGAGCTCCGCATTGGTGTCAAAAACAACAAGTGAGAAGAATGCCGTGTTAGAGCAGTCTTTCACTGAAGAGAACAAACAATCATATCCGTCAAAGCCTTTTAACAGAGATAACCTGTGGTGCACATACTGTAAAAAACCTCGTAATACCAAAGAGAGGAGTTAGAAGCTTCATGGTAGGCCGCAAGTTCCAAATAAGAATGGGACAGGAAGAAACGGACAAGGGAGAGGACAAAGTCAAGCTCACATGGCTGGAATGTAGACTGGCAAAATAAGGAAATTAGAGAGGAGAGAAACTGAACGAGAGAGAAGTTTTGAGAGAAAAGAGAATTCTCTTATTCTGATTTAATCATGTACATCCTACGATTATTATAGGCTAGAACCACCAATCATGCTAATCAGTACAACAACAAAATAAGGAAAGTAATCCCACAAGTTTGGGAAACTTATTCTATACTCTAATCAAATCTGATATGATCATATTTGTTTCTATTTCCTAAAAACATAAAGAAATAATTACAATAATCAGAAAGAAGCAATTACAGTAATTGCTTATTATCATAATCTTTTAACACTCCCCCTTAAGCTTGGAATATATGTTGATCATTCCAAGCTTGGAACTTAGCTCCTCGAACTTTACTCCAGCAAGTCCTTTAGTCATGATATTTGCCACTTGTTGATGAGTTGATACGTGATTCAGTGTTAGAATTCCTTCTTCAATTTTTTCTTTGATGAAATGTCGGTCAAGCTCCACATGCTTAGTCCTATCATGATGGACAGGATTCTTAGCAATGCTTATTGTTGCCTGGTTGTCACAAAATACCAACATTGGTTATTCTGTAGGAATTCTGAGTTCCTTAAGTAGTATGTTTAGCCACATCCCTTCACAGATACCCTGTCCAAGCACGCGAAACTCTGCTTCTGCACTACTTCTCGCAACAACTGACTGTTTCTTATTTCGCCATGTGACAAGGTTGCCCCACACGTAGGAACCTGTTGTGGATCTTCTGTCAACGATTGAATCTGCCCAGTCTGCAGCTGTAAAGATTTCCACCTTTTGATTCGTTCCCTTTTTAAAAAAAGATTCTGT
This sequence comes from Morus notabilis, assembly GCF_000414095.1. Classification (NCBI taxonomy): domain Eukaryota; kingdom Viridiplantae; phylum Streptophyta; class Magnoliopsida; order Rosales; family Moraceae; genus Morus; species Morus notabilis. The sequence continues at coordinate 96,746 of NW_010364664.1, read as the reverse complement.
GGAAAAAAGTGTATAGAGTTGGAATACAGGCTGGAAAGCCATGTACAGCTAGGTGATTTTAGGCAATTAGTTTGATGGATTATTTCCTTAGAATTAGATATAGTTTCCTAATTTGTTAGTTTCCTAATTTGATAGGATACAGACTTAATGGTAGGGGTACTGGAGTGAATGTATATATGTATGCAGTGTATACCGTGATTAATATGAATGAAAATAAGAAGTTTTCATTTCAGCTTCTCTTTGTCAATTCACCACATGGTATCAGAGCCTTAGGCTCGAATTTCTGGGATTGAAATCTGTGATTGGCCTTCATTGCCGAAGCTTCTTGGCCTTTATTGCCGGTTCTTGCTTTGTTTGTTCATCAGTCTCTGTCCAGCAATTCCTACCGTGTCTGTGAGTCCATCATCTTGCTGTCCGTCCTATCCATTCTCTTGCTGCCATCTATTCTATCGCTGGAATCCAACATGTCAGAAACAGGGAAGACTAAGGCTGTCCAGACAGAGGAGATAATCAGGCCTCAGCAACCTGGAGAATTGCAGAACATTCAGGTTGCGTATAGACTAGATGGATCAAATTACCTTAAGTGGTCACAACTCATCCGTACGGTGTTGAAAGGAGGAGGAAAGATTAGCCATCTTTTGGGAACGGGTCCTAAACCAGATCCGAAGTTTGAAGCGTGGGATGAAGAAGACTCTATGATCATGGCGTGGTTGTGGAGTTCCATGATTCTTGAAATCAGTGACACTTGCATGTTTTTGGCTACTGCCAAGGACATATGGGATGCTATTCAACAGACTTACTCCAAAGCTAGGGATGCAGCCCAAGTATACGAAGTTAAGGTGAAAAGTATAGCGGCAAAACAAGGTAATAAGACTGTCATTGAATATGCAAACCAATTGAAAACCTTATGGATGGAGTTGGATCATTATCGAGTTATTAAAACTAAATGCCCCGAGGATGCAGCTATCTTAAAAGAATTTATTGAACAAGACAGGGTCTATGATTTTCTAGTTGGACTCAACCCAGAATTTGATCTAGTAAGAATATAGATTCTTGGGAAGCCAGAGGTTCCAGGTTTTAATGAAGTAGTGGCTCTAATTAGAAGTGAAGAGAGCAGAAGGGGGCTGATGCTTGAACTAGAAACCAATAATAGTTCGGCTATGGTGGCTGCTGGGAATAACAAACATGTCACAAACATGGAGAGAGGTATAGCACCAGAAGGAGAAAAAAACAACCAGCCAAAGTTCCAAAATCGTGATAGTCTTTGGTGCACTTATTGCAAGAAGTCTCGTCATACCCGTAATACATGTTGGAAGCTTCATGGAAAGCCACCAAGCCGTGAATGGGGCCAGAAAGGGAATCAGCCACAATGCAAAGGACAAGCCCATATTGCTGTGACTCCTCAAGCAGAATCAACATCAAAGGAATTGAGCAGTCTCAACCAAGAGGAGATTGAGAAATTTAGAGCACTCATCAGCAATCTTGGTAAGACTGAAGAAACTCTAGGTACTTGTTCCTTGGCATATTCAGGTGAGTTTCCTTTCTCCATTAGTTTAAATGTTTCGGACACAACCCTTGCCAACTCCTGGGTCATGGATTCAGGAGCAACCGACCATATACAATGTGTTTTCAACCTACTCTCCATGTCCAAGCGATAGGAAAGTAACCACAGCCAATGGATCCTCAATCACTGTAGCCGGTTTAGGGAATGTCAAAATAAGCCCATTTGTGACTTTGAGAAATGTTCTTCACGTTCCTAAACTGTCCACAAACTTGATCTCTATACAAAAACTCACTCAAGATTTGTGTTGTAATGTGTTTTTTCACAATAATTATTGTGTATTTCAGGACAAGGGCTGCCACTATACCAAGAGTTGCAGAGAACAATCCGAACTGAGGCAATCTTTCCGGATTCGCTCTGCCTTACAGCCTTGCTTCCCATTGTAATTGCCATTGTAGCACGTGTGTGGCCCAGCCCATAAGGGCCATGCGGACTTGACGTCATCCCCACCTTCCTCGAGTATATCACCGACAGTCCCTCGTGAGTGCGGCACGCACCTTTTTGTTTGTTTCGGAGCCGTTTTGGCAGGGCACCCACTACGTACCACACCACCGGGCGGCTCGCCGGAAGGCCGAGTCTTTCTCCGCCGCAAACTCGACGTCGTCGTCACCTGCAAAATAAGGCCAAAAACTGGACTTTACTAAACAAGCGAGAAAGAAAGTATTTTAGTGAACCCAAGTCTTTAATTTCAAACTCAAAGGCTAGGGACCTCTTTAGACGTTCCATTTCAACTGTATTATCCCCGGTGAGAATGATGTCATCAACATATACTATAAGAACAATTATCTTCCCATCAATAGAATGCTTTGTGAACATGGTATGATCTGCTTATCCCTGAGCATATCCTTGCTTCTTCACAAATTGAGTAAACCCCTCGAACGAGGCTCTTAGTGACTGTTTTAAGCCGTATAGAGACTTCTTTAGTTTACACACCTTTGGTCCATATTTTTCTTCAAAAGCTGGAGGTGGATGCATTCTTCACATCAAGTTGTTGAAGTGGCCAATTTAGATTAGCTGAAACTGTCAAGAGTACTCTGATAGTATTTAATTTTGCCACCGGAGCAAAGGTTTCAAGGTAGTCAATCCCATATGTCTGAGTAAACCCTTTAGCTACTAGGTGTGCCTTGTATCTTTCTAACGATCCATCTGATATGTGCTTTGTAGTGAAATACCCATTTGCAGCCAGCAGTCTTCTTCTCCTTTGGCAGCTCTATCACTTCCTATGTCTTGGGCTTTTCAAGAGCCCTCATTTCCTCAAGAATAGCCTCCTTCCATTCAGGAACTTTTAAAGCCTCCTGCACATTTTTGGGAATCTCCACACTAGACAGTTGTGAGGTAAAAGCGGAAAACACTGGTGATAGGTTTTTATAAGACACGAAATTCGGGACCATGTGGGGAAGATTCGGACCCAGATGGGTGACTTGCAGGTGCCGCTGCGGAGGATGGAGGCACTGCTGGCGGCGCGGCCGATGGCCGAGGAGGCCAAGTTGGGTCGCAACGGCGAACGACAAGACGGGGAGAGGCGAGATCGCGCGCCTCGGGGCGAGGAGAGCCCAGATCGCGTCAACCTAGGCGGAGTGGAGGTGCCAAATCGGGCGAATCTTCGGCGGGAAGCGCCGATTCGCGAAGATCGAGGCCGCGAGAGGGAGTTTCGACGCCGAAGAGACGTGGGTCTCATGGAGGAGCGCGAGATCCGTCGCGATCTAGGCCTAGGTGGTCCGGATCTGTAGCGCGAGGGTTTGTTCGACGACGGGAGGAGGGCAGAAGGAGGTCGTGACCGTCGGGAGAGGGTGGCGGAGCTTGGTCGGCGACGGGAAGTGGAGTGGGAGCCAGAGTTAGAGGAGGAGAGGCTTGCTCCGAGGCTGGGACGGCATGGGCACCCTCGGAGCAGGGAACCCAGCCCGGTTTGAACCAAGCCTAGCGATTCCAGCGTGGAAAGGGCTAGTTCCGGTGCTACGGAGATAGATTCCGGCGTGACGGAGGCTGGGTTTGACGATTTGGCTACTGTTTGGATAGGGCCTCACGATTCCGGCGTGAAAGGGGTTGATTCCGGTGCTACAGAGGCAGATTCCGGCAGAATTGTAGTGGAGTCTCGCAATTCCGACTCGATTAAGGCTGATCCCGGTGAGATTGGTGTTGTTTTCGAAAATTCCGGCCAAATTTGGAGCGGGTCTCATGATTCTAACGATGTTGAGGGTGTTTCTGGCGAGGTTGGGGCTGATTCTGGCCTGGTTTGGACTGGGCTTCGTAATTTCGGCGTGAAAGGGGCTGGTTCTAGTGCCACGGAGGCAGATTCTGGCAGAATTGGAGTGTTGAATTCCGACACCCTTAATGCTAGGTTTTGTGATTTTGACGCCATTGGGGCTAGGTCCGGCGAGATGATGGCCAGGACGTGGAATTCCCATGTGAAATCCGGCGATTTTGGGGCTGAATCCCGAAATTCTGTTCAGAAGTGGACTGGGTCTAGTGTTTTCGGTATGGGCAGAGTCAATTTTGGGGTTGAGCCTCGTAATTACAATATTAGTTGGCCTTATTCTGGTGCAAGGGCAGTCAGACCTCAAAACTTTAACACGTTTGGGGCTGGGAATGGTACGATTGCAGCTGAGTATGAAGAAATTGATGAGAGTGAAGTTGAAAGGTTGATGTCCTGGTTGGCTAAGAAGGAAACTTCCTTAGTGAGGATTGATTTGCCAATATTTTTTGCGACCATTGATGAGCTTGCGCAGAGAGTTTCAAATGAATTGATAGACGTTGTGGTTGCTTTCCAAGATACAAAGAAGATGGAGAAGAAAGTAATTGATTGACTCTAATTTGAAGACGTGACTTACAAGGACAACATCAATTTGGGAACTCCAATCAAGGAACTAACAAGGCCTTTTGTTCTCAACCTATCTCTTATTTATAGACTTCCCTAGATTCTATTAGGAACTTAATATTTAAAAATCTTTTTCAATAGTCGTAAGGGGAATATAAATAGGGGGTTTAGTTGCTAAGGGAGATGGGGATGAGATTTGTAGAGTGTCTAGTGTTGTGCACTATTTTGGAGGTCAGGAGTCCTCGAAACCGCCCATCTATCATGTAATTTTTCATTTCTAGTGTTGTTAATGAAGCTCAGATTTTCGGGTTCCTAATTCCCCTGCAGCTTCTCCTACAAGTTTCCCTTACAACTAACTAAATTCAGTTACAAGCCACATCAGCCTAATTACTAATGTCGCATTTCGTCTTTCTGCTACCCCTGGCTCTCGTCTTTCTGCTACCCCTGGCTCTCGTCTTTCTGCTACCCCTGGTCTTCCCCCCCCCCCCCCCCCCCCCCCCCCCCCCCCCACACACAGGAACCTTGTCCTCAAGGCTCCTTGCTCCGCCGTTTGGTCCCCCAGTTCTTCCTCAACTGTAGTGTCAGCTCCATCTCCATCTTCTTCATCCACCGCCGCAATGAGAACCTGCAGCTGTGGGTTTTTACAAACATGCCCGAACCGCCATTTCTCCTCACACCGGAAGCATAATCCACGCTCCCTGCACCGCTGCAATTCAGCGTCAGAAATTTTCTTCCTAAAGCTGTCTCCTTTCCTCATGGACTGAAAAGAACTATTTTCTTGGCTCTTGTTGACCGACATGCCCAATTGGACTATGGGAATCCCTTATTTCTTTCCACCAGTTTCGGTGGATTCCAGCTGGAGCCACTACCCGGGCAGCTGGAGCTACTACCTGTAGTGCCTCCAAACGTTGAGTTCTTCATCCCAATTGTTCCGAAAAATCCAGCCCCTTCCCCACTTGCTCTAGCCCGTGAAGTTCTCAACATCTGGGCCCGCTCAAGGGCCCAATTCTTTTCTTCAAGTTTTTGGGCCAAATCCATTACTTGGACGAGGAAAGTAGGCTTCACCATACAGATTTCAGCCTTAATCTCCTCTGCTAAACCATTCGAGAAGGCTCCAATTAGGAATTCCTCTTCCGCCTCTCTCAAGGGAGTTGAGAGCAGCTCGAACTTCTCACGAAATTCCGCCACCGTCGAATCCTGCCGCAAAGCGATCAACGCCTCGTAATGGTTGCCAGTCTGTGAAGATCGGAACCTCTGCATCACGGAGTCCTTGAAAACCGGCCATGAAATGTTACCAGACCTGGATTCCATCCATTGGAACCAGTTCAATGCTTTTCCCTCCGGTCCAATAACAGCCGCCGCCACCCGTTCAGCCTCCTCAACGCCTTGGATCTGAAAGTACCGCTCGAGCCGAAACAACCATCCATGCGGATCTTCGCCGTTGAAGAGAGGAATCTCCCTTCGACGGAACCACGGTTCCCAACCGCTCGGCACTGGTCCATTACCGGAACGATTTGCCGCCATCATAGTACCACCCACCTTCATCACCGCTTGAAGCCAATGCTTTAGCTTGCTCTGCCTGTGGATTCGCATTGCCTCCCGATCTCATCCAACCGATAAGCTCCTTCATATACTCCCTCACGGCTCCCATATCCTCTGAAAGTCGTTTTGAGTTCTCCGACGTCTCTCTCAACAACTTCCAATCTGCCATCCATTTTACCAACTTTTGAAGCTACCATTCCCATACGAGACTGCTCTGATACCAATTTGATGGAAACCTCTCGGATTAACAAAGAACAAGATGAATGAATGAAGTTTATTCAACAAGGAAGAACACTTTACACAAGTGATATTCGAAAGATCACCACTCTCCTATACTCTTCAATCTCTATTCTTTCCAAAGATCCCTAACTTCTCAACCTATCTCTTATTTATAGACTTCCCTAGATTCCCCCGCAGCTTCTCCTACAAGTTTCCCTTACAACTAACTCCTAACAACTAACTAAATTCAGTTACAAGCCACATCCGCCTAATTACTAATGTAGCATTTCGTCTTCCTGCTACCCCTGGCTCTGGTTCTTATCACTTCCCAATATACAGCAGCGGCATCTGCATTGACTGGCTATGTCACTGATCCAAGAGAGTTCTTGCTGTAGGCTATTAAAGAGTCGATAAATATAGATACTAGAATGAGAAGTAAAGTTGTACTTTAACGAGATGAAGTTAACGAGCCGTTTGAGTTTTTGTAGAAGATCACTCTGGACATGTTCTTGAGGTCTTGAGGTGTCGTAGATTCATTATATGCTTATGTAGGATATGGACTCAGAAATCCCCTTGGTGTGACTGACTTTCGAGATGTGTGTGTGTGTATAAAAAATATATATATATACATACATATATATATATATACATACATATATATATATATACATACATATATATATATATAAAGCTCCTTTTTTGTTATTATGCTTGTAGGGGAATTGTTGTTGTTCATAATAGTCACTATTATATATGTTGGGATTAAGATTTTTTATTATAGCTTTGTCAAAGTTCATAATAGTCACTATTATATATGTTGGGTTTTATTTTTTTTTTATTTTTTTTTAAAAAAAAAAAAAAAAAAAAAAAAGAGTTTGTATTATAGCTATTCAGGAACTCTCAAAATTCACTTGGTAAAAAAGAAAATAATAAACAAAATTAAGTATAATAGTGAATTTGTTGCATGTCTAATTTTGTAAAGTAGAATACTGGTGGAGGATAGACAAGGTTATGGTGTGTGGCAGAGAACAGAATTGGAAACGAAACCTTTTATGCGGGTGCTGGTCACCTTAAAATTAAGCAGAAGTACAATACATTTGAATATTTTGGTACTTTTAGTCCATGAATGATGAAAAAATAGATTGTGATCTTAAAAATAAATTGTCAGCAACCACTTGATAAGGAAAAATAATCTCATTCAGTAACCAAGATTTAAGACTACATATGCTAGTAGACATCTAAGTGGACATCTAAGATTCTATTAAAACAAACGACTTTTTGTGGTAGGCCGGCCAATTGATAAGACTAATTTATAATCGTTGAATTTGGTTAAAATCACAACATACAGTTTTTTATACATTTATGAACGTTGAAAAGCAGAGAATTACAGGGAGGTTTTTTTTTTTTAATCCTACTAGAGAAACACCTAAAAAAATACACATCTTAAAATAAAAAACAAGAGACTTTTTTCGGTAGGTCGGCCTACCGGTAGGGTCAATTTTTAAATATTAAATCTGATTATAATTACATCAGATTGAAAAAGTATGTAAAATAAACAGTTTTTGATAAAATTTGACTGTTGAAAAATAAAGCACTTAGGGTTCGTTTAGTTCGCTGATTCGAGTTTTTAATTCGAGTTAAGATGTGATGTTATGTGAGAGCTTTTTACTGTAGCAAAAAAGTTAGATGTGACTGTTTCTGAGAGCTTTTTAATGTAGCAAAACTCGATTTCTAAACTCGAATCGGCAAAGTGAACGGGGCCTTAATAATTCATTTTTTTCCAATCCTACCAAAAAAAAACTCCTAAAATAAAATTTGCATCATTACTAAAAAATTTTACATCTCAAGTTTCTCTCTCTCAGAGAAGAGAGATCCGGTGATATTTACACTAAAAAGTCGATCTCAGTATCGTTGCCAACACACAGGACATTTAACATTTTTCACATGGTACTACTTCTCTTGTTTCGTTACAAGTTATTAGCTTGCACTATTAGCAAACGAGGGGCCAAAACTCTGCTGCAGAAAAGTGTAAGCAACACAAATCCAATTAGTACAAAACAAAAGACAAGTACCACCCTAAGATCAATCATAGATTCTCAACAAACGACATTCTCGGGTGTGATAACTCTATATAATAGAATTATTTTACTTTTAATGTTGTATAAAAATCAGTTTAGTTCTTGAGATTTTAATTTATTTTTATGTGTTTTTTTGTTAGTTTTAATTTATTTTGTTTTATTTTAGTTTTATTTGAATTTTCTTTAATTTTGTGTGCTTTTATTTTATTTCATTATATTTTATTTCATTATATTTTATTTTTATTTTTATTTTTATCTTAGTAGGATTTAAAATTTAGAGCGAAATTTGGACCCTGTAATCAGCCGCTCCATGCCAGTTTGGATGCGCCACGTGGCATCTTGTCGGCGGCAGAATTCCAGCACCCTCCTCTTCTCGCCGCGTGTCGCCAGAGGGCACCCATCAAGGCAGAGAAGAGAAGAGAAGAGAAGAAAAGAAAAGAAATGAAATGAAATGAATAGATATATAAAAATAATAAGATAATGATAACAGGGATTAGGTGAATAATTCTTATCAAGACCATGGGCCTTCTGCACCTACTCCAAAACTTTGCAGCACCATTGCATTGGGCTCACCTGCAACGAAAGGCCCATAAATAGGCCACTTCCCCTACTCAGGAGGACATTTTCCCATTGGCATCCACTTGCCATGCTGTAAACCTAAATCTAAACCGCTAACTCTAGAGGGGGGTTTAAAACATTAAAAATAGAGGAAAAGTGAGCGAAAGGCCCAGTATGATATAATTTTTTAAAACTGATAAATAAATGAAAGTACAGGCCCGAACGAATTAGTGGGAACCAAACACCTTTTTAACTGAAAGGTAAATAAACTTAAATTCCATATTAAAGGCAACTAGCAAGTAATTTAAGTAATTAAATTACTTACAACCAATGCAAGGCCAAACACCACCTAAGTGGCATGTCCGGATTTTGAGTTCCGTCCCCAAGGATACGATCTCCACATCCTGTCTAGGCCATCAGTGGGCTTACAAGTTTCCAAGATAAGGATACGATCTCTATATCATGTCTAGGCCATCAGTGGGCTTACTAGTTCGTAAGATATCATATCTTAAGAAAATATTCATTAAAACTTTAAATCGGTTCATTATAAGATCAATAGCAATAATCAAGTTACTGTCTTAAAATATCTTTCTTTATCAAACATGTCTTATCTTTAAAAATATTTACATAGGTCAAAACACTTTAAAACAAGCTAACAAGAATATGGACAAGAATATCCTACCTCTTGGATATCAAACCTATGGCTAATTTCTCATCACCCTAGCATCTGCTTTCCTTAAAACTTTAATATTCAATCTTCTCCACTAGCTTTATCACAAAAGTAATATTTTAGGATATAATTCTCATTCCTAAAACGAATCAAGCTCAATCATGTCTAGGTGCTTCCTATTAGTGTGCCTTGACTCAATTCAAGTTTAACAAATAACTTCACAATTCAATTTGGAGTTCTTTAAAATTGAGATTCAATTCAATAGTTTGGTTTTTCCCTCTTTAAATTTCGGCTTAAAACGAGTTTTTAAAGAAATTTTGACAGCATACCGACAAAAATGAGGAAAATACCAAACCTGCAATTTAAGTTCAATTCGAAAACAAATCCTCAAGAAATCATCAAAACCAGTTCCCAAACACTTCAATAAGTTCAATAACTGAAAACCCTCAAATTTAATCTAAGTTCAACCACAATTTATTCAAATCTAAACCCTAACTAAAATTTATCAAATCTAACTAAAATCAAACTTTCTCAAGTTTAAAATTCAAATCAAATAATGGGTTTCAAGGGGTTTAACCTCAATTTGGTTGATGGGGCCGTTCTCTCTCTTTTCTCTTTTTTTTGTTCTTTCTGCTTCGGCAGGAGCAACCAAGAGATGGAAAGAGAGAGGGAAAATGAGCGAAAGAGGCCGGCGAGAGAGGGAAAGGGAAAGGGAAAGGTGGCCAGCGGTGGGAGAAAAGGGGAGAGGGGAAACCGACAGTGGAGGATCAGAGGAGAGAGAGGGAAGAGAAAAAGAAAGAAAGAGAAGGGGGAGAAAGAGTAGCTGCGGCAGGGAAGAGAGAAGAAGAGAAAAGGATATAAAGAAAAGAAAATGAGGAGAGAGAAAAGGAAAAGAAAGAAAAATGAAAAATGAAGAAGAAAAAGAAAAGGGAATTGAAAATTTTTAAAAATATACAGTAAATGTTGTTTAGAGGAAAAGTAAAAGTAAATGTATTTTCAAAATTGAATACATAAAATTTTTTAATAACATGATTAATTAAGAAAAACTAATACTAGGCACATTAATCAATCACAACCTGTTTAATTCTTCAAGTTGTTACAAGTTATCATCTTAATTGGTTGCTATGTATAATTCATAATCCCGTTCTTGGTAAATAAATTAATGTGATTAATTTATTCGTGCATTAATTAATATAATCTATAGAGTATCTCAAAAATTTTATGAAAGTTTTTATTATACAAGATACGAGTAGTTTCCGCATCCGAAATCGTTTCAGAAACTAACAACTTGGACCTCTAAAAGCAAATGTTGGGGGTCCAAATAAAAAAGAAATGTATATCTTCCGAAACTTTTTGTGCAAATAACCCTTTCTTCTTTTTAAATATCTAACTAATATTTTTTTATATTTATTCTTTCTATTCATAAACTAAGCCTTTTTTATAATTTATTCATAATTCACGTTTTAAAAAGAAATTCAATTACAACTCAATGCATGCATAGCAGATATATCAACTATATAAATATCCAAAATTCTATATCCTTATCTACATATTGTTGTACGTATCATATGCTATAAAAATTTCACTCAGAACTCAATATTTGCATAGCAGGTACCTAAACTAGTTTTAGGAAAAGTATTTAAGTTGGGTATATTGCAGGAGAATATTCTAAAATAATATTTTAGGAAACATATTTAAGTTGGGTATATTAAGGAGACGTTTAGTTCATGAATTAAAATCATGTGGTTAGAACCATTTTCAATTTACGTGTATTTTTTTATGAGAGATAACACTGTAACGAACTATGAACTATGATTCACATTTTCAATGTCTATTATTTTAAGGCAAGCTGTACCCGCTATTATTACTGCTGCCTAATTTGCTAAAATTCAAAGCGCAACAAGTAACCTTTACCTACCCCCCTAATCTCTATTAGGGAAAGAAACGAGGAGGAGAGAAAAAAAGAGTGAGTTGGCCAGAATTCGGAGACCGTTTCGGGCGTGTCATTGGACTTCTGGTCCTAAAATTTAGTTATGAGGCTCGTATCGTTGTGCGTTTTTCAATGGTTGTAACTGTGTTTAGCGGGGTGACTTCGTTAGAGCGAATTTACTTTCGTTTAGGAGATGAAATCTAGACGGCTTGGAGGCGTTCTTTGACGCATTTCTCATACGGTGTTTGTTCTCTTTTGGTGTTTTGTTCTGAACGAGAGGTGGTGGTGTCGGCTCGATGGATCGAAAGCTTCCATTGATAGTAGTGGTTTTAAAAAGAGCCTTATGCATACTTAAATTAACGCGTCCAGGAAGTTTTTTAATATTAGGTCTCGTTTTGCATATCTTCCTTGTGCTTCATCAGAATTTACTCATAGAGCTAGTTTTTATCGAGTGTTTTGTATTGTGTACGACGGAGTTATCCACATTATTATTAGTGTATGTAAGACTTTTTAATTGAATTAAATTTTACCTTAAAAGAAAAAACCAAACTACTATAAATCAAAGTTGAAGTAATAATCTACCAAGAAAAAGGGTTCAGGAACGAAAGTGGCTATTATTTTTGAACAAAAATCATACAAAATTTTATACTAACAAGAGGCAAAATTTAGTTTATAAGAATTGAGAATCTTAAGACTAAGATTAATTAAAACAATTTCTTTTTACTTATTCTTTCCGTTTTTTTGAGATGTGAAATTAATTGGAAATTTTGGGAGTGGTATTTTTCATATAGTAGAGCTCGTTCGTCAATGCTGCAGAAAAAAGATGCTCTCTTATCCAATGTCATTACTTAGGTAAGTTTGGTCCGTTAGTTTAGATATGAAAAGGAAAAAAAAATAAAAAAATAAAAAAATAGTAAATATAACGGACAATCTTGACTGTTAAGCTCTGGAATGACTACTCAAAAAGGAGGAAATTGGATTAAAAAAATTGCAACTATTTACAATTAGTAAAACTTTTAGGGGACGTTTGATAATAGAATTCATATTATGACTTTGAAATCCGTCGAACCAAAACAACCTCTAAGTTTAAAGTCTAAAACAAAATCCATTTTTCATATGGATCTAAGAGAAACCCAGGGACAGAGAATTTCCACTTTGCCATTCTTCTTCGTATTCCATTGAGCTCTGATATTGAGATTTTAGGGCACAAAAAGAGGAGAGATGCTTAAGTTGCAGAGAAATGCTCCTAAAGCGGGTCGTTTTTTCTTCAACAGAAATGGTGGTATTTGCAACGGCATTGGAGGTATGTTTTCTCCTTCGTCCACTCTTTCTCAAAATCATTCTCAACCGTCTCCAACCAACAAAAGCCATGGAGGAAGCGCTGAAATAACAACTCTTAAAGATGCTTTGAATTTGTTTGATGAAATGCTCCAAATGCGCCCTCTGCCTTCTGTCGTTCGTTTCAATCAATTGTTGGGGAAAATTGCCAAAACGAAACATTATTATGCTGTTATTTCAAAATACAACGAAATGATTCTTCTAGGAATCATGGCTGATGTTTATACTCTCAACAATGTAATCAATTGCTTCTGTCATCTAAATCAGATGGGCTTCAGTTTATCTGTTTTGGGGAAATTAATCAAATCTGGATATGAACCAGACGCTGTGACGCTGACTTCTCTAATGAAAGGGTTTTTGCTCCGAGGAAAGGTTGACGATGCGGAAGAATGCTTTCGCAAAATGACTAGTGGAGGTTGTAAGCCTGATGTCATTACTTACACCACATTGCTAAATGTTTTTTGTAAATCAGGCAATACTACTGCAGCTGTTCAGTTGCTGAGGAACATGGAAAAAGAAGAAAACCTTAAGCCTGACATAGTTGCCTATAATACAGTTATCAACGGCTTTTGCAAGCACAAACTAATTGATGATGCTTTGAATCTTTTCTCAAAAATGATTGACAAAGGTGTCTCTCCAAACGTTGTTACTTATAACACGTTGATTCATGGTGCGTGCACGTTAAGCCATCAAGAAGAGGTTTTGAGGTTATTTAAGGAGATGGTAGGTCGAAATATCACCCCTAATGCACACAGTTTCAGTGTCTTCGTTGATATGCTAAGCAAAAAGGGGATGGTTGCCGATGCACAACATGTGATGGTGATTATGGAACAAAAAGGCTTCAAACCTAATGTGGTAACCTATAGTTCACTTATGGATGGTTATTGCTTGCGAGGAGAAATGGATGAGGCAAGGAAAATATTTGATATGATGCTTGACAAAGGTTGTGAAAATGATCTTCATGGTTATAGCATTTTGATCAATGGTTATTGCCAAAATAGGAGGATAGACCAGGCCCTTAGTCTATTTGAAGAAATGCCATCCAAGGGACTTATTCCAAACATTGTAACTTGCAACTCTCTTATTGGCGGCTTCTGTAAAGTAGGGAAAACCCAGGCTGCTTGGGAGCTAATTTGCAAGATGCAAGATTGTGGTCCGATTCCTAATATTCGAACATATAGTATTTTACTTGATGGTCTATGCAACAATGGACAACATGAAGACGCGGTGTCATTATTTCAAGATATGGAAGAGAAGAAGTTACCAATTAATATCGTGATCTACAATATCCTCATTGGAGGGTTGTGTAAAGCTGGCAATTTGGTCGCTGCAAAGGATCTCTTTTCCCAATTACCATCCAAAGGCCTTCAACCTAATTCCATAACATATCGCATAATGATCAGTGGACTTCTTCGTGGAGGCCTAACGGATGAAGCCACAAGCTTACACAAACAAATGGAAGAAAATGGATGCCCTGCAAACAGTTCTACTTATAATTTAATGATCCGAGGATCTGTCCTTAATCACGATCCATCAAGAGTTGTGCAACTTGCCAATGAAATGGAGGAACGGGATGTCTCTATGGATGCTTCAACTGTAGATATATTTGTTGATTTAATTTCCAGTGGGAAATTAGATCCTTCTATGCGATCAATGTTCCAAAAGGATTTGTGAGGTGCAAGTCATGTCAAAAGGGTTTTAGCAAGGGAGAAAATCTTTGTAAGCGTATTTATTATAACTCGGAACTTGCTCTGAATTTTAGTGCCGTTGATATTTCATATTGTATTGATTGTAAAAGATTTATTTCCGATTAAGATGTTGATTGGGGGCAGAAACTACCAAGTATTTATATGTAATCAATTTTTCTGAAACTTCTCCTTTTGATAAGCTGTCTGAAAGACTTGTTAGTTGTTAGCTGCTACAAACTCTAAGTGTTGGTTCTATTAGAGAACTCCTTGAATCCGCATTGAAAAACAAATTAGTTTTGTTTTTTTTTTTTTATTCTGCTCAATTTTGTCATTGCCTTTGCTTAAAGAAATGATTTATGGATGTTAGAAATTTCACCATTCAATCATTCAAGAACGTAAAACTAGTGTAAGGGGGTGGGCAATTTGAGAATTCCAATTTTTTATTTTTTGTTTATTATTATTTTTTTTCATTTTTTTATGAGGTAGATATTCGAACATTGGTTTAATACGCTAGTTGTTTTAGAGGTACCAATTTTAGCAAGTCTGATTCTGGTATCTTCAAATAGTAAATGTAGGACTTTGATTCCAGTTGATGGAATTGCAACTTTGTTTCTAGATGATTTTGTAGCAATTATTGTAATTTCTTTCCTCAGATGATTGTTTATTTTGCCTATGACATCACTACCAAGTTGTGTGTAGAGAAAAGGAATAAATTCAGTTTTTTGGACAGTGTTCGGAAGAAAAATTCTTCATTTGTCAGCGTTTTTTTTTTTTTTTTTTGGTTGTCCAAGAGTTTTTCATCTGTGAGTTTCTCGTTAGAAGGATTTTTTTTTTTTCTTCCCAAAATTTAAATGAGAGAAACATCTCTTTCTTTATTTTTGGAAAACATGTTGGATGCTTTTGCTTTTACTCCTGTTTGAGATAAGCGAGTTGGCTTTTGGCTTATAAGTCTTCTCATTCCCAATTTCATGGACCTTCTCTGTTTACTAATGCTTTTGTCCCCATTCAGCTTTTGTAGGGTTGGTTACTTGTTGATGGTAGAATTTATACTCGCAGAGAATAAGGCCTCATATCTTCTTGATTGAATTTCTAAGCGGAGACCAATTGGATGTAGCGACAAATTTGTTGGAAGAAATGAAAGAAAATGGATACCCTCTAGGCAGTTTACTAATTAAATTATGCAAAGGGGTCTTTCTGCAGGTGCTTTGAAACGTAGAATTGTTTCTTTACTTGATACAAAAGGTTTTATGAGCTGTTTATGTGTCCTTGAAAGGTTTACTTGTTATTACATGAAAAACTAGTTATGTTTTATTGTTCAAGATATGGCTGCAGAAAAGAGAACTACAGCTTTGAATATTTATCTTTCATGATTTTATACTCCGGCTGGCTACTTCTTGAAACAAGGTTTAATGTGGTTAATAGTTTTGTTTTGTTTCAGCAGATGTTTTGCTTTGTAGCTTTCAGGTACTTGTCTGTGTTTTTCTTTTATTCTTTTTTTCGGTGAAAGCTTCAACTATAGAAGTTAGTTGGTATGTAAGCGCGAATTAGATTTTTCTGCATTGACAGTTGACACAAAATCTTCCATAAGGTGGGCTCAAAAATAAAATAAAATAAAATAAAAAACCTTCCATAAGGTAAATCGAAAGTGTCGAAAACACTTATCATACCACATGTCTGTCCATGGAAGAATTTATTTTTTTTCTTTTGCTTCTACTCTTTACAGTTTCAGAATAGAGACTTAGGCTTAGTTTAGTAGTGCTGTGAATTTTAAAAAAATTGTTTTTAACTGTGCTGAAAGGAGAAGCAATTGTTACAAGAAGCAGCTAGGTATTTAGTAAAATGTAATTACACTAGCTGTGATGGTTTTAAAATTAGTGTAATAGCGTTTAGTAAATTTTGAGGCTGAATTGTTATGGGTATGTAAAATGATAAAAATAGACATTTGTATGAAACTTAAATATATATAATTGTTTTTTTTTTTACATTGTCATCTGATTGATTCTCTTCATAAACGAAAACATCTGAATTATTCTCGACCCTTTGAAAATGTCGATCACGCTTATCATGCTTCCTAATGTAGTTGCTTCGCAAATGAAATTTGAATAGAATATCAAAAATTCTACCTTTTTGTTTTGCGGATTCGAATTGAAAATTATAGTTAAAAATGGATTTATGTGAAAAAAAAAAGTTAAAAATGAATTTATGTGAAAGAAAACATTATAATAAGAAGTTTTGAGTTGTAATTTTCCCAAGTACGAGTTGAAATTTGAATTGTCGAATGAACGTCTTTGCAAAGGGCTCTTTAGTCAATCATTATGGTTACTAGAGGGCAACCTAATCTCTTGATCAAAAGCAAGGCTACAACATTTTAGGCACATGTAGTGGAATGATTTAAAAGAAAGCTCCAATGAAAGGCTCTAGTGATAGGCATACCACTAATAGAAGTAACACAAACATCCAGAAAAGAAAATTATACATTAAGGATAGAAACTGAAGTTGAATGACAAAATAAGTAAAGAGCCGTCTCCAATCTATCAACAATATTAGAAACTTAAACTGCTCTGAATATCTCTAAATTGATTGAAAACGGATGGACAAAGATCCAAATGACTGAACAACTAAATTCATCACAAAATTGCAAACTCAGTATCACATGTTGCTTAGGCACTCTGTTTCTTCAGCTTTGCAAGCTCTTGTCGAGTAAGTCCAACTTTCTTCAAATACACAAGGCCTTTTGTTAGCATGGTAAACGGCATGCAAAAGGCTAAAGAAATGAAATTTTTAAAAGTTGACAGGAAAGACAAGTTGCATTCTATCAAAGAGAACAATATTTGAACCATCAATGGACAGAAACATAAAGTAAAGCAAACATAAAGACATGAACGACCAACGGTTAGAGCGACCAAATCAGAAGTATCTCAACGCATTGGTATTGATAATCCAAGTCTTAATTGCAACCTACTCAATGGATCCCCCCGGGCAATGCTCTAATAATATATGGTTCTCATTTTCGAACAAAAAAAATACCAATTAAAGAACTTACAAATGGTACCAATACAAACCTTGATCTTTGCCAACATGAGCTTGAACCTATCGAAGTCGTTGAGTGATGCCCTTCTCTTCTGAACAATCAATTTTCTTCCCCAAGAGCTGTTCTCCCACTTCTTCTTCACATCTGTCAAGTTGCCAACACATACATTAACACCAGACAGAGGTGTGTGACAGACCACAAGTTCACAACTCTCTTTTTCTTTTCAATTTAAGAACATACCGGCAGCTTCCATAGCCGCAAGAAGTTCCTTTTTCTTAGGGACCCTCTTGATGTCAATCGTAATGTCAGTGAGGGAAAGTCTCTTGAAGTTCATTTGAGACCTCACGGTGTCAGGAGCATCAACAAGAGCCTGCAACGAGGACTTATGCAGATTCAACATAACATCGAATAGTAAAACCTTCAGGACATGTGAGTAGCAATAAAAATGCTCAAAGTCTGACATACAAATTTATAAGTACACGATAAATACAGAACACTTCTAATACGCTTCCAATTTTCAACAAATAAAACCATCAAAATAAGATTATTTTTAGCCCTGTCAAAGATAAATACAATCCCCAAAAAAAGCTAATAAAGGGTTGAGAAATCATATTGAAAGGATTTTATAATGTTATTTCTACTGCTCAAACTTGAATTTTGAGCAAATAAACTTCTCAAAAAAATTTATAATCTTCATCCAAAGTATACAGTAAAAGGCCAAAATGCATAAACAATTACCTACGGACTAACGTTAGCAGTAAAACTCGAAAAATAACTCAATACCCATAATCTGTAAAACCCTAGCCACAAAAAATCAGAACCAAATCCAGAGTTGCACTAAATATCGAGTACTTACAGAGGCTTACCTCTTGATCTGATAAGGTAGAGAACGGGTAGTCGGAGGAGGAGATGGGAGACTGGCAAATCGACAATCGCAATTAATTATTTTCCTCTCCCAGAGTCAATACCAAACTAAGCCTTAGGCTTTTGGCTTATTACAAGTCTTCTCTCATTCTATATTGGTTGTAACTTCTCTGTTCACTAACATGCATGTACCCTCTAGACAATTTCATTTATAATTTGATGAACTAAATATTCGTCCTTAATTATGATGAGATACCCAAACTAGTAAAGTTTACAAATGAAATGGCAGAAAGTGGTTTTTCTACAGAAACTTCATCTGTGGAATTATTTCTTCCTTTGGTAACTATATCTTATCAATTGTAAGTTAGATTCTTTTGCTGCCATCGATACAAAAGGTGTTATAAGTTATATATGTGTGTCCTTAAAAGGTGTATTATGAAGAACTAGTTTTTTGGCTAGGATTTCACGAAAAACTAGTTCTTATTTCCATATGTTAATCCTCCTTAGAAAGAATTTATTATATTGGATGGTTGTTCTTGTAATTTTCTATCTTATAACGGGGTTTGTTATTTTTCTTTTCTATGTATTTCTTCTTTTTTTTTTTTCCTTGGCTTAGTGAAGTATATCTTACCTCTTTGCGGTTGGGTTTCAACTTTTTTTCTCTCACATAATCGTAAGGGCTTTAAATCATGGCATTCTATTAAGAAACTGAAAAATGTCGATTAAAGCTGACGAGTGAAATTTAGCTGTCAATTTTTATCATGTTCACAGAAACATCTAACAATATTCTACAGGGGAAAAAAGTAATTGTAAAATATTCTCCATTTATACTATGGATTAACTAAGGCTCCGTTCATTTCACCGATTCGAGTTTTATTACAGTAAAAAACTCTCAGAAACAGTCACATCTAACTTTTTTGTTACAGTAAAAAGCTGTCACATAAAATCACATCTCAACTCGAATTAAAAACTCAAATATGCAAAATGAACGAGACCTAAAATTGTATTACTTTCTAGTCCGTGGGCTATACGCCCACTCCATGGTTAGCCATCCTTAATGTAATTTTTCTTTCCTTTGCACTAACAAGTTCTTTATCACTCTAAAGACTTATTACACAGATCATACACCATTCCAGCCTACTTTTGTTTTCCTTCCTGATCCATGTAATGCCTCAACATAGTGCATGGTTCAATGTGATTGGATCAAAAGTCAACCAAAATGCTAAAAACCACTATGTAATTAAAGTAAAAGATCATAACAACACCACATTAAAAGTGCGTTTGTTTTAAGGGTTCCGCGTGTTTTAAATTATGGTTCTTGATTCTGTTACAGTGTTTTCCTCTCATAAAAAATTTATATTTCAAACGTTAAATTCATGTACCGTGGTTTGAACGCATGAACTAAACGGACCCTAAATGTTACATTTTGACGTGTAACAATGTTGTAATACTGCCATGTGATGTTGGAAACATGGGTTCCCTTTACAATCTCAGTAGCCACCCTGGCTTCGTCTTCTCTCCCCTAACCTCGCAAAGAGACCGACTGCGGACAAACTTGCCACCCTAACCTCGCAGATTTGGATTTTTCCTATAATCGCGGTGCCAAAAGGATTATTGGTGTCGTCTAGTTATTTGCATAGAGATCCTTTCCAGACAATTAGTGATGACAATCATATCCATAATGACTGAGCAGTGTTCTGGGGCATAGCGAGCCCCTGCATCACACAAGACATGAGGTAGGCCTGCCCCGTGTATCTTGCGCTGCTGAGAGGCTAATGGCAAAAATAGCCCGAAAATACAGTAATAGAATGAATCGATAAATTTTGGCTCTTTCCAATTCATCTTTCACATGCTTCATTCAGAAAGAAAACAAACTATGAGAAACAACACACAAGTAGTTTATTTATTTTTGCATGATATGACAAGATCAAATCTCTCTATTGATTCTGCCTTTCACAACCAACTATGAAAAAGTTTCAGTGGCCATGTGTTAAGCAAGTCAAATGGAAACATCTACTTAGAATAGCTATCTTTGATGCAATCTTAATCTAACTTGAATTTTGGATGTCAGCTGCTGAAAATCTGCATTTTGAACTCACCTTGCAATTCCTCCTGTCAACTAGGGATGAAAGTAGTGCGGTTTGGTGGTGCGGCTGTTTGAAGCATTTTTTTCAATCCGAACCGCTATTTTATTTTTTTGGAAGCTAGTCGATTTGCCTATTTGGTTCATGGGTTTAAACCCATAATTTTAATTCAGAATTCAAGTTTATGACAGATCTCATTAATGGAAAATTTTTTAATTCAAGTTTTTTGTGTAAGAAAACGTTGTAACATAACAAAAAATATGAGTTTAAACCTGTAAATCAAACGATCCCTTTGTTTTTTAACTTTTATCCGGTGGTCGTTTTTAACTTTTTTACTTAATAGGTGAAATTCCGGATGTAATTCTAAAAAAAAATATTACAAAAAAAATAATAATAATCCTTCCTTTTTTGAATAAAAAGATAGTACCTTGCTTGAGGTTACATCATGGGAAGGTTCTACGGAAGTAGCCGAATTAAGAATGGAAGGGATTTTTTCTAATATGTCTCTTTTAACTGTTAAATTTAATTAAAATTATATTAAATAAAAATATATATATATATAATAAACAGTTTTTATATAGATATGACGAAAAATTTTAAAAACTTTCAGTAGTTTTTTATTTTCTTATTTTTATTTTTTGTCCAACCAAAAAAACCCACATGAAGAAAAGCCATATTTGAGTGAATCTTTTTTAACGTTTTAGGTAATGTTTAGTTTGTTGATTCGAGTTTTTAATTTAAATTAATATGTGAATTTATGTGAGATCTTTTTACTGTAATAAAAAAGTTAAATGTGATTATTTTTAAGAGTTTTTTATTATAATAAAATTCAAATCGGTGAAATAAACGATGCCTTAAAATGTGAAATGGGAACCGGTAAGAAAAAGCACGTCACAAGAAAAAAGGTAAACAGACACTTCCATATACCATCCATAACAACTTTGATCCACTGTAAAACACAGTTATCTACAGTCAATTAAAAAGAAACTTTATTTATATATGAGTCTAAATTTTTATTTTTTATTTTTTATTAATATTTTTTGATTAATATAATTATTTATTTAAAAATATATATTAATTAAGATAAGAAATAAAAATTTAAATTCATTCAAGATATTTGTCTCTTATGAAGATAATTATGTGTCATTGACTATTATCACTATCCCTTGGGTAGAAATCACTAGGCCAAATTGTAATAATTGCTTAAAGTTAATTAACCGACGTGTCTGTCCAATTTTTCTCAGCAATGTTTCAAGTCAACGGCAAATCCATTGATTAGAGTACTAAGAACTCCATTTTCATTTTTTGCTCACGGAAATTAAAAGGCCAGGATAGAATATATTTTGGAACCAGGATGTTTCTAGTACAATGCTTGCCTGATAGTATTAAACCGTGTTACGTCTAATTAAAATCATATCGAATTAAAACACCATACAAAATAGATAATTTATAATCAAGATTTGACGGTTACAAATTAAAAACTACAGGTAACTTATTGTTTCAAGACCTACTATAGAAATCTCCCATATTGTTTAGTATAAATGCCTAAATAATTCATTTGAGCATATGCAACTGTAAACAAAATATGTTAGAGCATATGATACCAATCATAACAACTCTTTTAGGACATAATTCAAGAATTTGATCAAAGAAATGATAAGTGGAAGTTGCTAAAATTCTTGTTTAAGAAAGGAACAAAAATACTTGTATTCTAAATTGAGCTGGTCAACGGTTATGAAGAGCTTGCTTTAAGAGACCTTTTTCTTTTAACAAATGAAAAACTTCAATTTTAAGGAGATGAGTATACTTATCGGTATTGCATATTTTAAATATCGGATTAAATTATGACTAGATAGGTGAAAAATTCTATCTATGCATTAGATATAATCTAATTAAAATCTAATTTTTCTCAACCCTATTACATGGGGATTAAGTGATGAGGTTTCTTGAGAGTTTAACCAAGTTTATTTGAGAGTCAAGACTTCAGAAAGAGCTAAGAAAACACAACCAATAAAACCAAAATAGATTAACAATAATCATGTTAATTTATCAATTCATTTCAAAAGTTTATTCCATTAGGAAATGAGCCAACAATAATTTTATATTTTCACTCCCCCTCACATGTGAACTGAATGAATAATGAACAATCGTATGAGTAAATTAATTGAAAAGCCCGACACATGAACATTTGATAATAAGTCTGAAACATATTAAAGACTCAATACATTATAACAATTTAAATGAGGATAAAAGATGCAATTACGGGAATTTAAACTCAAAACCTCTCGCTCTGATACCATGTTAGTTTACTAATCCATCCTAAAAACTTAAGCTATTAGGCGGTGAGACAACAATAATTTTATGCTTTAACAAATCAAAACCACACGAGCTTTTCTTCTATGACCAAGAAAAACAGAGTCCACCAAATTTCAGCAATCTAAACACTCTAGATATAAAGTACTTCAATATTTACAGTATAGGAAACCAGCATTTAGCCAAGTATGAAGCCTTTTCTGCTAGTACTGTATATGAAGTTTGTGAAAAAGTAATCCTAGCTCAAAAAAAAACAAAAAAACCGGGGGGGTTAAAAAAAAAAAAAAAAAAAAAAAAAAAAAAAAAACATATATTTGAAAAGAAAAGGAAAAAAAAAAATCAAACATAAACTGGTTGAAGACAAATCTCAGAAAGACACTCTTGTCTCATCAACTTTCTCCACTTTGCTTCTGTTGTCAAACTGTGGGTTTCTTCATCTCAGCAGGCTTACAAAAAAGAAGGAAAGATCAAGGGGGGTAAAAGGATTCTATATAGGCTTGATTCTTTGTCTGTCATTCCTTTCTTGACATCTTGGAGCTGCAAATAAAATGATTAACCAGACTAAGCGAAAAATTCAACCAAGGCAAGCAACCGGAACTATTGATGTTCGAATCAACTAGAATGATTGCAAACCAACGTACCAAGTCCATTAGCCTCAGAGGTCCTCATGATTCGGAGCCTTTTCACCGAGCTCAAGAACATCCTAAAACACAATTAAGAAATTCACAATTCTGTAAGCAATACATAACAAAACACATAACAAACACGATAATCATGATGACAAGAACAGAAATAAAGTCAAGCAATTTCATTTTCTACTACTTACGATTTCTATGGATGGCATCGGTTATTTTTAATTATAAAGATATCATTGATTATCACATGGTTGGGAAAATAATGATAGGACTTCAAACTTTAAGCTTAACATGTTAATACCAATTGACAAGGCATGTAAGTCTTGTTTAAAAAATTATCTCGTCAATTAATACTAAATGTTACATCTACTACTGGGTTGAAAAAGCTCATAAGCCCCAAGGAGAGAAAACCTATTGAAATGGTGTTCTTCATTGGAACTACGTGCTTTACTATTACTATTATAGACTTATGTGGAAAAATAATACATGAAGAGTGGTAGCATACCCCCAAGGGACATCTCCTACAAGCATCCAATCACCATCTTTGTCTTCATAAGTGAGAACAAACTCAGAGGAACCATCCAAAAGCTTAGAAGGTTTTGTTACTTGCTCCTTCTCTCCACCTGACCATAAATAGATAATAAGCACAATGTGACTCAATACCACAAAAGACAACCAAACCAATAACATAAAAATCTTCCACGGTTAACCCGTTTGGATCGTACCCTAATCGAAATCGATACATTAATCAAACAAAACAAACCAACATAAACCAATACTAATCTTAAACATAACTAACTAAACTAACCATTCAAATTCAGAGTCATGCCGGGCCGGAAGAACATGTCCTCGAGCGTTTGTGCTAAGGTTTCATAGCAAGTGTGAGCATTCAAGTCCACTTTCCTCCCAATAGCTATTCCATCAATGTTCACTTTCACAAATCCAAGGTTCCCTAGTTCCTTAACACCAACATTTGTGTTACCACCATTGTTGGTTTTTTTATTCAGAGCAAAATCTTTGGAATTTTCCTTGTCCCCTGCAACCACCTTTTCCTCTTCAGATCTTGGCGTCTTTGCTTGGTTAACTAAGCTGTACATCCTTGAGGCTCTAATTGGTGGCCATCCCACAACCTGACTGCTTTTTCAATAAAAATCGGCAAATTTGAATTTTAACTTTTAGTAAAGTGAAAAATCAAATGTGAGGAAATATAATTTTATTGTGAAATATCACCTGTCTATAAGACAATTCTTAAAACTAAAGGGTGAAAAGGGATGAGAAAAAAATAAAATCCTTGAAGAGATAAATTCTTCTTTTTTTTTTTTTTTTTAAGGATGGAAGAGAATTCAAATAAGAAAAAGACAATAAAGGTCCATCTTCTATCTAGGGATGAAACCAAACCAGTACAGAAAATAGATTATATAAACCGTGAAAAAAATAGTCACTACTCACTAACATATAATCTCTATACATTAGAGATTACTCACTTTTGGAGAAGTGCATAATCTAATACAAGAAGATAATTTATTTCGAAATATCACCTGTATATAATTAAGACTATTCTTAAAACTAAAAATAATTTGGCACATTACATTATACATACACATCTATACACGTATAAATCTATATACATATATCATTTACAAATATTCTTCTTTTTTTTTCTTTTTTGTCCTGCTATCCTGAGTTTCCATTTCCAACTTCCAAATCATAACAGCACAAACTCAAGAACTAAAATTCTTTCTTCTCCTAACCTTTCTCAGAAACCAAAATCATTCAGAACCAAAACCAACACACACACACACATATATATATAACACTTCTTAAAAAAATAGAAGCAAAAAAAAAAAAAAAAGAAATCACCTGACAGGAGGAGAAGAAGCACCCTCTTGGGAAACAGAGTCAGCGGCTCTTTTGGTTCCGGAAACGGCACGAGAAGGGAAATCCTTGGCCGTCAAGATGCGACCGCACGTGGTTACTCTAGACTTGGCCGCATCGGGACCGGTCCTCCCGCCGAGGCTGAGGCCCAGGCCCAGCTCGAGCTCTGCCTCGGCTCCGTACGACGTCGCTTCGGACGACATGTTTTTGCTGACAACGTAATCTTCCTCGACCTTGGACGCAGGTGAAGACTCGTTGGAGGAGCTTCCGCTTCCAGAAGACGAACCCAGAAGACCCTTCAGAGTTGGTTTCATTCTAGAGAGAGAAAGAGAAGAGGAGAGAGAGAGAGAGATTGTTGTTGTTGTTTGTGGGTTTTGGGTTTTGGGAGAGAAGGGAGAGAGGGGAGGTTTATGGAGGTTTGGGAGAAGAGTGTAAAGAGAAATAGTGGTTTATGGTTATTGGACAGAGGAAGAAGAAGGGAGGAAAAAAGGAAGACAGAGAGAGAGAGGGAGAGAGAGATGGTGGAGGGAGTGATGATGATTGTGGGACCTCTGTGTCTGGGAGTGCGCCTAGCACTCTCACCACCACCCAATGAATCTTAGAAAATGGACAAATAAAAAAAAAGGGAAAAAGAATGTATTTTTTTTTACATGATCCATTTCATTAAATCCTCAAAGAAAATGTTTTCGTTGGTTTATAAAACGCATACAAACAAATTACACAAAATTTACTGATAGATCGATCATAAACGTTTTAAGGAGAGGTACCGTCATGACACATAAAGGAACCTTGTTAAATGATTGTGAGCCCGTCTAGTTTATAAGTTGACAAAAATTTAAATTTTATGAAATAAAATACTAACAAAAAAATTTAAATAGTAATTTGAACCTATGAATATGTTTTTTAGAATGAAAAAAAAATGTCCTTTTATTGTAAAATTTCTGTTGGTAGCAATTTTCATTAAATTTGTTGAGTTATTTTGTCTTTAATTTAAAAGTGGGGGATTTAAATTCATCATCCAAATCAAACTAAGCGTGAATTTATCACTAAATTACGGTTGTAACTACATGTTATTCTGATTTACTAGGATTATGATGTGATTCAAAATTGTTCTTCTAGATGGAGAATATGTTTTGCATATATATGGGAGAAAGGAGATAAGGGGATGGAAGATACGAGCATAAAATAAAGGCTAAAGTGTATGGGAGCAAGAAACAAGGGTTGGTTTGTTCTTTGTAATCACCTAAATTACAAAGATTATCTTTGTTTCAGTTTACTTTTCTTTTATTTTGTAAAAGATTATTATCTTGCTTTTAAGATGACATTAAAAATTGGAGATTGATGGTTCTTGTGTATGTTTCGAAAACAACTACATTATTTTAATTGAAATTCCGCGAAATTTGTGGTGTACATATAGGAGGCCTTCAAAGAATATTGTTTATTTTTAGTGGTTTTAATGGGATATATAAAAGAGAGATTGGAAATGATGCAAAGTTGTTTGCTTTCTTCGCTAGAATGATGGTTCTTCTCTCTTTTTGTTCTTGGTGGTATGATGGTTAATGATATAATGAACAACTTTGGACTCTTCCGAGCTATTAAATTGCACACCATGCAG
This sequence comes from Morus notabilis, assembly GCF_000414095.1. Lineage (NCBI taxonomy): Eukaryota > Viridiplantae > Streptophyta > Magnoliopsida > Rosales > Moraceae > Morus > Morus notabilis. The sequence continues at coordinate 69,930 of NW_010364664.1, read as the reverse complement.
GTAAATCAATGGGTGACTATTGGCATAATACACTATTATTGATCTACTCTTGTACCCTGCAAAATCATGCAAGTAAATAGTAAATAGAATAATGGTGGTATACCCTTTACAGTTATTCATTCTTATTAATAGCCAAAAACTATTCTACAACCAGCCTTCCCCCTTTTTTTTTTTTTTCCTAAACGTACCATACCGGCAATTTATCAGGCATTGAAAAACAGATAAATCAATTCGAAAGTTTAAAATTTGAGTTACTTTTATCAAATAGGACTCGGCAACAAAAGAATAAATTTTATTACTTCAAATTTTATTAGAATTATCATCCAACACAGGAAAATATGTTGTACATTGCGACCAGAATCGACGGGACAATTTGATTCATTAAGGAAATGAATTTTCCATTCAAAGTTTTGTGTTTTATAATCAAAGAGACTTTTCTCCTACATTTCTGTATGGGACAGAATTTTTTAGAAGAAATTGAGCTGTCAATTCCATTATTTCTTACTGTGTCTAAGTTCTCCTACAGATTGATTGAACTCATGGAAAAAATAGACTTTTGGGTAAGAAAAGTTTGATTTAAGATAATAACCTCTAATCTTTACTATGGTAAATAAATTAAAAAAAAAATTAAATTTTTTAAAAAAATTAAAATATTCTCCAACAAGAAAAGTGCAACCATTCAAAGGGAAAGGGGGCTCCTTTTTATGTGTCTGTCTGTCTGTCTGTCTGTGTAAAATGGATAAAGATTCAGATCTAGGGCAATTAGCATGCATTGTATAGTACCTTCTACCACCTAAAACTAAACATATACGCATTAGAGACTAAAAAAAAAAGTTTAGTTGGATATTAATGGCATTAGATAGAGATCAAGTCAGGAATACAGTAGTCTTAATTTCAGATTGTCTTTTTGGTAAGCTTTTATCATAAAAGTATATTGATTTAAGACTTTAAAAAAGTCTAAAGGTAGAGTCAATTAGAAGCAAAAGCATTAATTATTCTAATCTCTCTCGTCTCTCATTCTCTTTCCTTTTCTTTTCTTTTTCTTTTCATCTATGTGCTGTCCACTATTTAGAAGACAAACAGCACAAAACCTTGTTTTAGAAAGTTGAGACCTAAAGAGATGCATTTGACAGTGGGTGGTGGGCCCCAAAGAAAAGAATAAAAAAAGTAAATAAAAAAAAAGCTGTTTTGGAGACTAGGAGGATTCAAATCATGTGATTTGAACTATTTTTTATTTATGTAAATTTTTTATGAGAAAAAATACTGTAGCAAATCATGAATCATGATTCGAATCAAGGAACGAATCCCTTTACCAAACATCTTATTGAACATGTGTGTAACGTTTTAGTCTCAGTCGTTAGATTACAAAAATAAACAATTTTATGCATCATTTTTAGTTCTTCAATTTGAGTTTTTAATTTTAATTTGTTACAGTAAAAAGTTCTCATAAAAAATCACATTTAATTTTTTCTGCTATAATAACAAGCTCTCACAAAAAGTGTTCGAATTGAAAAATTGAATCGAAAAATTGAATTAGCCGTTGAAAAAAAAAAATTATCAAATTTTTAGTTGAAAATTTTAACAGCATCCAACGGCTAAGGCTTAAAATTTAGTTGCATTATCCATATAAATCTGGAAAAAAATGAATAATGTCTACCATAACTTCTTAGAGAAGTTATTGAGAAATTAACAGGAAAAATCGGGGTGGTTTATTTGGAGAATATTTTGATCATTATCATTATAACGTACAAGGATTAGGGGACCACAGCTAAACAATTTTGTTTGGTACAGTTAGTCTAATCAATTGATTGTTTAGGAAATAAATGATGAAAGAGAATTAATCAATGTTGTATTTGCATTAATCCCTCTCCTACTTTAGCATGCACAAAAGAAAAAGGAAAAAAGCTCTTCCTATTTTTGCTAGACCTTATTCCATGTGTTGTAAAAACTTCCTTGACATTAATGATTAAAATATTTCGTATTATCAAAAGTAATATGTCCGTTCACTTCGCTAATTCGAGTTTAGAATTTGAGTTGAGATGTGATTTTATGTGAGAGCTTTTTACTGTAGTAAAAAAGTTAGATGTGATTGTTTGTGAAAGCTTTTTACTGTAGAAAAACTCGAATTCTAAACTCGAATCAACGAAGTGAACGGAGCCTATGTGTATGTATTCAGATATAAGTAGAAGATAAAAAATAAAAAGATTGCAACTATCATATTTTTAATCAAGTTTCATTATAAATTGGGTTTTTTTTTTGTGATCTAAAAATGTATATTGATATTCAATAAATAAGAAATTTCTTCATGCTCTACAATTTAATTCTCTTTATAAATAATCAAAGAAGAACTATCCTCAAAGAAAAAGATATTATTAAATCCTTGATTAATTAATATAATTTCATGCATCTAATGACAATTAATATGATTCCATGCATTTATATACTAAAAAAATTGCCTGACTATAGTATGACAATTTAAATATGGTAGAAATTACATACACCATCTATTTTATTAAGTCCATTATTATAACTGTTTACTTTTTTGTAATATTATGTTTCTATCCACATTCTTAAATTAACCTTGTAATGTCAATTTTATTCTTTTTGTATATATTGATTTGATGATTATCATAAAGTTGCAATTTTCATGCTAATATCGATATTCAGATATTTGTGTCATTAAATTAAACTTATGTTGATTTTAAGGTTTAATGAAGAAAAAAAAAAAAGGGAAAAGGTGTGCTTTTCTCTTTATTTTTATTTTTATGATGATTTGTACTATTAGCTCTTGAGTTGTCTTTTGAACTTTTTAGTCCTAAATCATAAAATTGGCGATAAATTTTATATGTTTTTTAAGGAATTTATATGATAACAACCCTCATGTTTTTATCTAACTACATAAATTATTATTTTAACGGTTAGATTAATTTTTTAATATTATAATCTATGATTAAGAACAATTACATATCACATGGATATTTATAAATACTACCTTTAAAAATTCTAATCCAACGTCTAACTCAACAATTTCTGCTGATGAGAAAAGATAACATTCCTACCATTAAAGTTTTCTAATTTTTAGATTAGTACAGAATAACAGGCTTCTTCTTTGGCAATTACATTACAAATATAGACAATTACCAGCGATGCTAAATTAAATAAATAAAATTCAACCTAGACGCCGTAATGGGGACCGATAATATTTTCTTTTCTTTTCTTTTTTAATGATTGCTCAGTACAGGTGATATTTAAAAGATATTTGATAAAAAAATTCGTTTCTTATTCAAATTATGATTTATAGTTCATTACAGTATTTTTTCTTATAAAAAATATATATAAATAAAAAATAATTCAAATCATATAATTTAAATCCTTGACTAAACGTCCATTTAGCACTGGGCCACTTGTTTTTGTTGGAGGTGAAATAATCGCGAGAAGACTAGTTAAGGAGAGTTTGGGGAAACGGGAAAATCTGGATCCAAAGGTCAAAGGTTGTCGCTATCAAGGGACAGGGGGACAAGGTGGGACCCACAATCACATGACTCAAAAGCCTTTCTTGAGCGCCACGTCAGCCGACAGGGTACGCGGCTGTCCTGGTTACTGTGGGGCCCGCCGGACCCGACCCTAACTCCCCAATTCCCTTCAAATTCAATTACTTCTTCTGGTTCGAGACAGCTCGATACTCCCTATAAACGACAATTACAAACAAACCTTCTCTCTCTTCTTCTAGTTCTAGCAAACTTTTTTTTTTTTTTTTAAAAGAATACGATAAAAAATTTACAATCCTTCTCCTATTCTCACCACGCGCTAGTTCTCTCTCTCTCTCTCTTCTAGTTCTAGCAAATTTTTTTTTTTTTTTTTTTTTTAAAACAAACCTTCTCTCTCCCTCACCTTTTTCTTTTAAAGAAATATTTATCATCTTTCGTTCTCTTACATTCTGGATAGTATATATAAAAATTACCTTTTTAAAGCGAAAAAAGGCCGTCGTACTAAGAAAAAATTGCACAAATGAAACGGAGAAAAATACAATTGCAAAAGATTTTAAATTTAGAAGTTTGTGTATTAAATTAAAAATTCCATCGATAACTAATGTAAATAACCCATCAATAATGTTTTTTTTCAACAAATACATTATGTATCAAATTATTTCGACTTACTTCGTACGAATCACACGATGCTAGCCGGGAATGTTAGTTGGTGGTATTGAATATTGCGTATTACTGTATTTGGTGCGAAATAATATACTTGAGGCCCCTCAATTATGTGGTTCTATATCCGTTGTTTAATTTTTAATATCTTAATTAGTGTTTAATTAATTAAATCATACCACATTATTTATTATAAGTATAAAAAAATTAGTTAAAAAGTAATTTAATTTTTTTACATGACGTGACATTTTTTAATTAGTTGGACACTAATTAAGACACTAAAATTGTACAACATATTTGAGTCCCGATTTTGTACTAATAAAAACGCCCGACACACATTTTTTGTGATTTATGTAGAGGTTTTAGCATGTTTAGTGTAAAAAAGATTACTCGAAATTAAAAGGATCAAAAACTATATTGATCTAAAAAAAAGAAAAAATATATTAGTCTCGATACATTAAAAGAATGTGTCTTGCTTGGACCATATTTAGCGTAATTTGCATGATACCATATTTATTTATGAGAAAATTTTAAGTTTAATCATTTTTTTTCAATTTTATTATTTATGCTGTTATACAAAATTAATGCTATTACGGAAAATAATGGGGTGATAATCTACATGTTATAAAATATAATATGTAGGTTATAAAAGATAATATGTAAGTTATGAAAAGATACCCTATAGATTATTAGTAATATAAGATAAATTTAACAACAACGATAAAAATAAAATAGTGTTACTTTATTGATGATATTTTTAAAAATTATCTTTTATTAATTTTTTTAGAAGTTGATCCATCTTTAGAGCTGGTTATAATGGTCTTTGAAATTTTAATTTTTATATATAAATTAAAAAACTTAGAATTGTGCTCTAGGAGAAAAATTGAACTCTAGTTTTAAATCATCTCTTAAATTTTTCATCTTGCCCCTGTACTCTGTCATTGGAGCGAGAATTATAATTCTAACCACTTTATGTAAAATCAGATCATGTCTATGATAAATCTTATAACGAAGCCAAATTAAATCACTTCGCTTGGTAAATAGATTTAGGGTCCGTTTAGTTCGCTGATTCAGATTTTTAATTCAAGTTGAAATGTGACTTTAAGAGCTTTTTACTGTAGTAAAAAAATTAAATATTACTGTTTCTGAGAGTTTTTTACTGTAACAGAACTCGAATCGATAAAATGAAGGAATCCTTCAAACGTTAGTGGTTTGAATCTTTATGGCTTGAAATAAAAAGCTTGAAAAATATGATTTGAATATGTAGTTTAAAAAGGTGTTTGAATATGCAGTTGATATTAGGGTTGGAAAATGAATAAAATCTGAAACTGTATTTGGGTTTATAAAATTATTAGTTGGTTGCACGATAAAACTGATTTCTTGAAACAAAATCACCACAAAATTTGGGTTCAAAATTAGGTACATCTAAAAAATATACACTTTTTGAAGTTAAAACGGTTAAATAGAAGTTCAAAGTAGGCCTAAGAAAAACTTACCAAACACCTGCTTATGAACTTTTTTGTTTTAAAATGGATGAATCAAGTTACAAAGGCTAAAAATCATTACCCTACCTTTTACCCTATCGCTAGGATAGGATCAAAAGGCTAAATTCAATCTCGAGAATCTACACATTGTTTCTTCCGCACAAATTCTAGTCTAAATCAACTAAATAATAATAATAATAATAATAATAATAATAATAAGAGCTTCTTTATTTACACTCAAACTCAAATAAAATTTAAACTCAAATTACAATTTTATTTAAATTCATGTTCTTTTATAAAATTTGAGTTTGAATTTAAATTTTAACAGTTTGAGATTTAAATCTGAGTTCAAGTTCTCCTCAACTTAAGTTTCTAAACTCAAACTCAACCTAATAAACAATATTTTTTTTTATTTTTAAAAACGTTATAACTTTTTCGTTTTAATTCCGATTGAGATGATTTTTTTCTATGCGTTCACATTGAAAAGACGAATAAAACCTCACCATGTACCTTATTAAAATTTTTATCACCATTAAGTTTTTATTAAAATATTATCTAAATACAAATTCAAGTTTTGACCCATCCAAACACAAATTCAAATAAATTCTCAATTCAAACCATAACTCAAAATGTGCACATCCAAACATAAACTCAAATTAGAGTTATAATTCAAACTATACTCAAATACACCTTAACTCAAATCAATATATGAACTCAAGTCACCATAATTCAAAAAATACAAATGAACGAGCCCTAATTGAAACCAAAAAAAAAAAAAAGAAAAACAAAAGAAATCCTTTCCTTCTTCAAGCCATCACCGGTGAACTCCACCACCTCCGGCTACGATGACGCGTGTGGCGGCGAGTGGCAGCGAGTGGCGGCGACGGTGAAGGGAGGTGAGTTCGACGACAATCTTGCACCCACCCCCCTAATTCGACCCTCCTGAGTCAAATGGTGGGGTCAATTTTGACCAATTCCGCCTCTTAAGTAGCAGGTTGGAATTGAAGTTTTCGGGAAAAATTACGACTTGAATTTCAGCTTTCCAGTGGTGGACCTTCAAAATTGATAGAGGGCTTTTGTTTCTCATGACCTTCTGAGTTCAATGACACTAGTGGCGTCATCAATGGCGGTAGGAAGAGGGAAATCTGAGAGTGTCGAGGGCGGCCTAATTACGCAGCTCCGGCGTCGGTGTTCCGGTGAGAATTGACTGGTGTTGTTGGATGGATTTTGTTCGTCTCATTGTTTTGAGTCAATAGAGACTGGAATCACCTCGATCTGAGGTTGGACGATGAAGTTACGTCGATTTGAAATTCGGTTATTTTTGAACTTTTCGCCTGCGATTGCGGCGGTTTCTAGTCAATATGGAGGTTGCAGTCAATGAACTCAGCTCGTCAAGAACTTTTTTTAATATCGACACCGAAAATCGGCGGTTGGTATAAAAAATCGACGCCGAAATTTTGGTATGGATGGTTGTCGTCCACGAAGAAGAAAAAAGGGTTTTTGCAGATTTTTTTAATATTAAATCAGGTGTTGTGGAATCCATTTTAGTTTCTATGAGACCAATCATTCTGGACCGTTCATTTTTTATTAAAGAGTGTGAATAAATTTGCACTAGGTAAGATAAGTTGGCTCACCCCACCATAAACTTCCCCTTAAAATATTTCAAAATACGGAAGGGCATTGTTCTTCCTATTAATGCCAAATTTTCATATCACCAACAGTATCTGTTGTTGCAGCAGATCAGGTGGCGCGTGGAGGAAAAAAATGGGCAAGCATGATGTACGGAAGTACTTTTGTAATAGGGCCCACAAAAAAGTTGGGTGTATATTCCCCCCATAATTGGATTTAGATTTAGACAGCTGCAGGCAGGCATTAAGATTAATAAGATATGTGTTTGGCATCATTTTGGGACTGTTTAGTTCGCTGATTTGAGTTTTTAATTTGAGTTGAGATGTAATTTTATGTGAGAGTTTTTTATTGTAGCAAAAAAATTAGATGTGATTGTTTATGAGAGTTTTTTACTGTAACAAAACTCAAATTTTAAACTCAAATTGTGTCTCCACGAACTCCTCCTTGCCCTTCTCTTCTCATGTTTTCAACACAAGTAACATCCACTTGATCATATCCAACTTTTCTAAAAATAAAAAATTTAATGTATCACAATTTAATTTTTTTATGTTTCCTAGAGGCTTGTGAAGAATTGCTACTCGGCATTTTAGATGTATCTTGGTATTTAATCACATTGGTAAGTTGTATATTTTATTTGGATGTAATTCACGTTTTCAATAGTTACTTCAATAGTGTTATAAAAACTAAAGTGACAAATGCTCTTGCAATGATAGTTGATGTTATTACATGGTCGGTACTTGGTACTAGCTCTGTTCTTGGGTTTTCTTCCAATTTAACAATTGTGCTCTTTTCGTAATAAAATTAGCCAAAAAAAAAAAATGTTGAATTTGAGTTGTTTGTCTATGTTTTACTCCGTTTTCGAATTTCCTAAGGCATACATCACGTATCTCGCATCTCCAAGCCTTTTAGGCGACCTTCGAAACTTCTTGGCGACAACTCGTTCACTTCGCTGATTCGAGTTTGTAATTCGAGTTGAAATGTGATTTTATGTGAGAACTTTTTACTGTAGTAAAAAAGTTAGATGTGATTGTTTATGAGAACTTTTTACTGTAGCAAAACTCGAATTGGTGAAGTGAACGGGACCAAAGTCTTTGTAAAACAATCAACAATGTTATTTTCCCATACCTTGTACACTGTCACATCCTTGCAATGAACTATCTCCGACATCATGTGACAATTTCGTTCTATGTTTTTCCCCCTCTTGTGACTTCTTGATTTTGATTGTTATCACAATAAAGTGTCATGTGTGTGTCACAAGTGATCAATAACAACTTTTAAATCCATAAAAAAAAAAAAACAAAAACCACACTGTTCCTTAGTTGCTTTAGAGACTACTCCATGTTTGACTTCTATTGTGGAATCAACATACAAAAAGTTGAGAATAAGATCCACCGTAAAGGATGAAAACCGAACTAGGAGTTGATTTTTTTTTTTTTTCAAATCGTTATCGAATGGAAAATCAAAATTCACTTATTAAATGGAATCAATTTAATCTCCCTTAGAATAGACTAGCAAATCAAAGTATTTTGCCAGTAAGATCAAAATTTTCGCATTTAGAATAGATCTCTCAATTTGTTCTTTAAAAAAAAAAAATGAACTAATTCTCATTGATTGGCGCACTTAACTCAATTGATTTTTTTGACTCTTTTATTATCACTAGTTATAAGCACACGCCCCCCCGCACGTGCATTCTTTATATTTTTTATATGAAAATCTAAAATTTCTTTTAAAATTTAGTTGTATTTATTTATTATTCACCTAATAATTAAGTTTAGTAAAAAAGGAAAAAAGTTTAATAGAGCACATTTAAAAGGATCACATAGTAAATTATTTATGAAGTACATATAAAATGAATTATTTTAAATAGAATAAAAAGAGAAAAGAAAATTATGAAAGTATTTTACAAAAAGATTAAATTATAAAAGAGCACTTGGTAAAAGATTAAAAGAACTATGAAGAAAAAAAGTAAAAGAAGAATAGAAATAAGAAAAAAAATAAAAATAAACAAAAAAAAAGATTAGAAATAAGAAAATGTAAAAAATAAAAATAAAAGAGAGAAATAAGACGTTGACATGTGGCAGAGGGGAGAGCAACATCTTTCCATTTTTATGTACGTTTGATTAGATATATTCCCTTAAGACAACAAATCTAGATGACTCTTGATCTGTATCTCGCGGAGCATAAGAAGATGGAATTAAACGACATCTATCTGGTCCTAATACACATGTCGTTACTAAGCGCACCTTGTCGTTTGACAAACAAGTTGCTTATGATCAGGTGCTCTCTAATTCATCAAAGAAAGGACCATACAAAACGTCGTACCTTTTACAACCGTTAGATCACTCACCACCTATAGGAAATCCGTACCATTCCCTATTGTAGACTTTCCCATTCTATAAAGGGCGCACATTTCATAAATAAGAAATTCACGGTTAATATTGTAATTGTTGATGAGAACACGTATTAATCATGCACATTCGTTTCCCACATTACCATTGGATCTTGATAAACGGTTAACAAAAACATGACCTAAAAGTTCCACTACTAATTACTACTATTAGTATTAATTAAAGATAATATCCAAAAACACCCACTGTGTATTTTGTCAAAATATCACTTTCGTCTTTTCCATTATTTAAATACCAAAACACCATTGTGTTTAGACCCAAAATACCCCTTAAAAAACCTAATTTTTTTAAAAGGGATTTTTTAAAAATGCCTTTTTTTTATGCTAATGTTATTAAATTTAACTTATACCACTAATAATTTATAGGTTATTTTTCATAATTCGTAAGTTATCTTTCGTAACCTGCTAGTTATTTTTCGTATCCTGCAGATTATCTTTTGTAACCTAAAAGTTATCTTTCATATCATGCAGGTTATTTTCCGTAGTGGCATAAAAATTTTATACAGCGACGTAAATAATTGAGTTGAAAAAAATAATGGTTAAATTTAAAATTTTCTCATTTTCAAAATATCAAAATTATCCTTCTCAATATTTATTAAATACTATTTAAAGCATTATTAAACCAAAATATTAAGTAAAATCAATCTTAAAACATGAAAACTCTCAAAATAATTGAAATATTCATTTCAGTATTTAAAATTTTTTCTTTAATTTTTTAGTTAAATCATATCTAAAATAACATTTACAATAGATTGGAAGGTTAATCATGTCTTTTTAAAAATTTAATTACTTCAGAAAATGTTTTGGATATGTTTTTATAAATGCGGGAGGGTGTTTTGACCATTTACATAATAGAAAAAAGGTGAAAATATTAAATTTTGACAAAATATGCACGATCTTTTGGATATTTCTCCATTAACTAGAGAGTTCCCCAAGATTAGCTCAAAAATAAATTGACATGTGTGGAAGAAAATTGCAGACACAAAAGAAAAAGAAGGGGACAAAATATTGTGTGTCTTGCAAAGGAAGATTCTCAATCCCATAAAAGACAATTCATATCCAATTTTCTGTTTCCAAACTAGTGATGGGCTTGGAAATTGATGTGTAGGATAGAGACAGCTGGCTAAGAGTGTCCATTTATGAATCACTATATAATGTTACATTTTAGAGAAAATAATCATAATTTCCCATTGTACAACTATAATGAAACCACTCTTGTTTGCTTCTGAAAAAAATACATATATAGTTGGGAAAGACAATGATCCTGTTATATTGCATAAAGTCATTCTCAATAGGTGTCGCAATCTATAACCCCTTCAAGCAAGACAATCTTCAAGAACAATGAAAATGATATACATAATATCTAACCCATATAAACATCAAGCCCATGTCCTTTTTAATAATTCAAATGGACATTAGCACCGAAAAAATTAAGTAAATGATGTATCCTTTCATTTTTTGTGAAACACTATAATGAAAATGAGAATAGTGAAATGTTCTAATGAAAATGATTGATTTCACAAGGGCGGGGACATGTTAAACGTGCAAGCTTTGGATTTGGACTTGCATGTGAATCATTTCTTTTTACGGGTGATTTTCTAGTTAAAAAAGAATTTCTGAAGTGTGCCATTTCTCGTACTAAAAAAATTAAGAAACCGTTAAAGATTTTCAGTTATGTCGATAGGTCGTAATCATAGGTGTTTTCACACATTAATATCGGGAGACAAAACATAAAAATTAATAAATATTGAGCTGATAGTCTACAAATAGTCTCAAGTACTTTCTATCGGACTCAAACTTGAGGCTTCCTAGGTACCAAACTATTTGAAAATAAGCTTGTTAGGTCCGTTTTTCAGTCGGTGTCACAAAGAGTGTTGCGCAACACTAGTTGTAACACTTATGACAGTAAAAGTGTAGACGGATCTGTTTTTTTTTTAATTTAGTTTCAGTGATTGTGAGTGCAATAAAATAACATAAAGCATAAAGAACACACGAAAATGGTATCGCAGTTTGGTGTGCACACTTACTCTGCGAGGCCACGCTCAGACATTGAACAATCCACTAAGTTACAAAACACCAACTGGACTTATACACTCAAAGACTCCCTCATTGACGTTGTCGCCGTCGTGTCGCATCTCCTAATGTTAAGTCTTGTCCAGCGAGCACCATTCGTATTTAACTGCACGGCGAAATCCCTTCGACTGGCAGTGCGCTTTCCCCCGAAAGCTTCTAATCCTTTTCCTGAAGAACGATCTTCAATCAACACATAAAGGCTCACTCTCACATAGACTTTTTTTGAATATTTCTTCTATAAAAATCATGCCCCATAATATGGCCAGCTTGGATTGTTTTTTAAAACCATAAAACACAAAGGCTCATTTTTCTCATCCAAGACCATCACTTCACGTACACACATGCTACATATATAGCAATAGCACCAATCCGGATTTTTCCTTATTTTTCAAAGCACATGCAGCATATACTACTTTGGCACCAAGATCAATACCATTTACACTTCAAATCAAATATCCAAGATATCTCTTCAAATCTATTCAAATCAATTATGCAGCAAATCACTTTTCCATATGAGCACATTTTCTCCAACAAATCTGCAAATATCTTAATTTGAATATGTCAATTAAATCTTCCAAATCTTCTCTGAAATGTCCTTCCAAATATTCCCAAGAACCCCAAAATGGACTAATGCTGTGCCTAAAGCTTTGAACCAATTGTATTATTCATCAAATTAAGCCATAATTTGTTCATGATGACTAGAGCTTGTTTTGTTAGTTTGCGACTATTTTAAATTCTAATTCTCTTGCAAAATAATTGTGAAACTATTATAGTCATCTTTCCATCACTAAACATTAATATTTATTTCAGTTGAATGAAATTTTGACTTTTTTTTTTATTTAAAAAAAAGAAGATATTTTTTTATCCGTAGCTCCATGAGAAAAGGGTTAATTACTTAAGTAATTAATTACTTCCCGCCTCTTTATATCTAGAGACTAGAGTTACTTGGAGCTGATAGAAAAAGTTGAACAAAAATAGGTAGATATAATTATAGACAATTAATACCCACACCACATTATTGATACTTTAATATAAATAAATTGTTCATATGTTTATGGAGAAACTGATATTACTAATTCTACAAAATCCGACAATGATTTTGCAGAAATGTAATTTTGTATATGATTGAAGGCTCAAAAGAATGATTATATGAAATACACAACAAAAAGGAATACAAAGAAAAAAGCAAGAGAAGACAAGACTTTGGCCTAACCGACGTGATCAAATCCCATACATCTCCGGCGCCGCCGCATTGCCCCGTTCCGAAAACAAGACCCCTGAGACCATCGGATTCAGGTTCGTTACTTGTAATTGAGATTTTCCGCCGAGGGGCTCCGAATAATTCTCTCACTGCCACTTCTCTTTGAACCCGAAGCGCTGCCGGACCCGCAGACAATGGAGCATTCCACCCCACAGATGTTACTGAAGCATGAGAACAGCCCGCTGCCGCCGTCCGTGTGCCGCCGATTGTGGTGTGACTCGGTGGACGGGTAGCTCGAGAACTCACCACGGTCATACACCGGGGGGAGCTCCGTGCGCCACCGCTCGAGCTTCGACCGCAGCCCCTCGACGCTCTCGTCCACGCTCCACCCTCCGACAATCGAGCTCTCCGCCTCGTCCGCAGGCTGCTTCGCTAGCGCAGCCGCCACCTCCGATGGGGAAGGCCCTAGCTCCGACTCCGTCAAGAACACCATCCCGCCACCGCCCATCAGCGTCGACTTCCTTGGAGTTCCATACTCGTACGGCGACTGAAACTTGCTATTGTGGAACGGAGATTTCCCTTGCTGCCGCTGCCGCCGCGGCGTGGCTTTGTACGGGCCGCCACCGTGATCCATCAGATTGAATCTCGGTGACGGCTTCACTTTCGGCGAGCTATTCACCGGCGGGGGAACGGCCTCCATTGCAACCAAGGGCTTCAAAATAGGCTTAACCTCCACAACCTTTTTTGGCGGGAAATACTCCTCATCAGCTTCCGAATTACCGTTAATTATCGAACTCACTTTTCCACTTTTGCCCTTCTTAGGTGGGTCCGGGCCCACACTCACAACACTATCCGAACCGTCAATCACAGAACTCGCTTTTCCTGTTTTGCTCTTTTTTTTATAATTTGTCTTTTCGGCAGCGACTTCCAAGTTGCTGCTTACAACAGAACTTGCATTTCCAATTTTGCCCTTCTTTTTATTATTATTTGGCGGGTCCACAACGACTTCTGAAGCACCGTTAACAACACAACTCGCTTTTCCCTTTTTGCCCTTCCCTTTCTTCCCAACTTCCGACCCTCCTCCGCCGCCGCTGACCACCGAACTCCCCTTCGACCGCCCTTTATTCCTCGGCAGCTTCGACCCCGTCTCCGACCCGTTAACCATCGAGCTCGATTTTCCCTTTTTGCCCTTTCCCCTAAACTCCCTTGCCCTAATTTCCGACCCTATCATGGAGCTCGTATCGCTCTTCGTCCGCCGCAGCTCCTTCAATATCCCGAGAACATGGCTGTTGCTCTGCGGAGTTCCGCTGTTGTTGTGGTGGCTGTGGTGGTGAATCGGGTCTTCTTCGCCCATCAATTCGCGGTACCCGACTGCAGAATTGCTCAGATGGGAATAAAGCGGCATGCTCCGCATGGCGCTGTGGAGGATTGCGACACCGATGTTAAGAATTCCCTGCGGTCGACCGGAGGGCCGGCGGACCTGCAGCGCGACGAACCGCATTCCGAGCTGGTTGTAGTTGTTGTGGCTGTGGCCGTGGCCGAAGGACGACCCCGCCCGGGGCGGGGGGATGAGGTTGCCGACGAGGATGCGGACGGTGCCGACATGGACATCCTTAAACCAGTGCAAGGCGTAGATCTCGATCATGATGGCGGAGGTATCGGTATGGAGAAAATCCTCGTCGACACGGAATACGAACTTGTCGTTCCACGTGGGGTTGGTGTGGCCGTATGTGTCCACCCGGGTCGACAGTTTCCGGTCAGGGTGGACCCACGCAACGGCGTAGGTCCGCATCGATCGCGACACCGGCGCAAGGTCCTGCGCCGAAATCACGTTCAGCTCTAAAAGCTGGAACGGATTCAGAATCGCCATTGTTGTAATATAGTATTGCCAAAAAAAAAATATAGGATATTATTCCTCTTTAAATAATATTTTTTTATTCAACGCCGACGTCGAAATGGATCCCGCTGCCGCCGCCGCCTAGGAGGACGACGAGGGAAGGGGTGGCATGATCTCAAGGTGTGGTAGAGGCAAGAGGAGTAATGGAAGGGGAAGAACAATGGGAACGAGGTTGATCTTGATCATGCATTTGTTTTTTCTTATTATTATTATGATTTTTTTTGTTTCAAATATTGGTTTCTTTATTTGGAGGAGTTTTTTGTGTTCAAAAGACAGCGAATCTGATGGGGGTAAATTGGTTAGTTGGGAATTGACAATTGGTGCTGAGTTTTTGAGTTTGACCAAGGTTTTATTTATTTGTTTGTTTATTTATTTGTTTGTTGTTTTTGTTGCTCTTTGTGGTCTTTGGACAGGTGGTTTTGGTTTGAGCTTCGGAAATTTGGAGGTGTAGAATAGGCTAATTCGGGATAATATACTTGGGGTTTTGGACTTTTTGTTCCAATTATTTTGGAGTGGAATAAAATATTCTTTGTCTTCTCCAGGTAATGAAATTGGTTAGGGACTTCAGATTTTAGGTAGCAACGTGAGGCCTTATCAGTCTCATTGACGTGCATGGGTAAATAATCTTAAAATGGACTCAAAAACAATAATACCGAGAAACTATTCAAGAAGAAAAAGAACACTATAATACTATGGGACCTAGACCACCATTAGATCCGATTAAAATCAAATCAGATTGAAAAAATATGTAGAATAGATAAATTTTTATTCAAATTTAAGATTAAAAAATTGTGAACTATCAATAATTTATTTTTTCGGGAACTACCAGATAAACTCTATATTACTATAAGTGTTTTTCTATATATGATTCTTCGTTTTCACTGTTATTGGATTTGGAAACCGGTAAGTATGATGGAATTGATATACAAACTAGTGAATTACTATTAAGATCATCTAACGTACATGATTTTCAACAGGTACGCACAAAAAAAAGGAAAATAACATAGTTTAAGAGGGTTCTAAATTATTAAAATTAATGGTAGAAATTGGGGAAATAATTGAGAGCAAAAAAAAAAAAAAAAATTGAGGAAAGGATAGAAGAAAGGGGAAAAAAAATTAAAGAAGAGAAAAAACTAGATTAAGTAAATATTTTATTTAGAAGCCATAATAATTCCTAATGATCTGCAGAAAAAAAGAGAAAACTTCAAGTTTAACCATTGTTTCTTTCAATTCTATTATTTATGTCATTGTACAAAATTTTGATGCCACTATGAAAATAACCTATAGAATACGAAATGATAGTTTGCAGGTTACGAAAGATAACTTGTAACTTACAAAAAGATAACTTGCACATTACAAAAAATAACATAACCTACCAATTATTAGTGGCATAATATAAATTTAACAACAGTGGTAGAAATATAATAGCGTTATTTTAGTGGTGACATTTTTAAAAATTCCCTAAAAAATAATCTGGAATGGGTTAGAATGATAGCCCATAAGAACCCATGAAAAAAAATAAAGAAAATTACAGATTCTATATTTTTAAGTACTTTACTTGTTAAAAGTGTTTTTTTTTTAAATTCTACTTTTAACTAATTTTAATTTAAAAAGTAAAAATATATAAACTAATATTAAAGGGTAGAAATAAAAGCAATTGTCTCAAGAGTATTTTAAAAAAATGACCCCAAAAATGTTTCTTTTGAGGTCCAATCAACTACAGGCCCGATGTTTTACCTAAGCCCACTCTCTGGCTGAGAAGGTTTAAGATGGGCTAGCCTTCAGTCCACAAGTAATTCCTATGGCTCGTCACTGAATCAACAATACACAATAACGTACATGTTACCTCTTGCTCCTTCGCTGTGAAGCACCAATACCCATTAAATGAAAAATCATAACCTAAATGCTAAATCATGGAAAGCGTACTAGTCTTACGCTCTTCAATACAAAGCTAGCTTCTATGTATAGATATTTTTATTGGTGGTTATCTATTAAATATAGAAATTTAATGATATAGTGTGATAAGAATTTAATTTTATTAATTATTATATATTTTTTAATTAATTGTTTAATTTATTAATATCATACGGCTAAAATAATAATACTTATCAACAAATAAATATTAAAATAACTATTAAAACCACAAGTTATATGTGTTTTAATGGTTATATAAAAAAGAAAAGTATGCCTACATCAAAGTTCTGTTATTGCATTGTGTTTTTTTTTTTTTTTTTTTTTTTTTAAATATGCATCTTATTATTCTAAAAAGATACTTATTTTTTTGAAATGTATTGTATTAATTCAATTTCAATAGTTAGATGGCCAAAAAATATCCAAATCATAATTAACCTAATTTGTCAATGGATTAAAATCATTTTTTCATCATCTAATAGTTTAAACTTAACTACATGTTCAAGTACAACTCAATTAGTTTTAGTGTATTTAGAGATGTTAAACGTGCCAGCTTGGCCCAGCCCAACCCATTTATTTTGGGCCCTTTCGTGCTTCATGTTATGGTTGTGCCGGTCCATATAATAATTGTATCGTGTTTTTGTCGTACTTTTTTACAATTGATAGCGTCGAACCCGGCTCATGACCCATCTGTATTCATATTGTACTCTTAACGTGCTTGTGCTTTAATCGTGCCCCATATAAAACTCATAACTAAACAAGAAAATACGCATTGAATAGAAAAAAATATTAATTTTTAACAAAAACAAAGCATATTATTATAAAGGAACAGTAAAATTAGAATTTTACCAAGCTAAAATTAAAATGGGACAAAATCTCGATAAGAAAAAAAATCACATAAAGGCCAAAAAATTATACAAAAAATACATAATAAAAGACGAACAACATCGTGCCATTATTGTGCCTGTGTTCATGTCGGGTTTTTAACGTGTCATGTCCTTACCAATTTTTTTGTTAAAAAATCGCATCAAGTACGATTCATCTAATAATTGTGTTGGATTAGGCTCGTATTGATCCACTAAATCAGACTCATTTTGACATCTCTAATATTGAGGAAAATAAAAGAAGAAAATTAATTGCATGTACAAACGTCATTTTTGCAAGATCAAGAGGGTATTTAGTATGAAGATTTGTGCCATGGTTCGAATCATGATTCGTGACTCGTTACAGTATTTTCTCTTATAAAAAAATACGTAAACCAAGAATGATTATAAATTATAATTTTAAATTTATGAACCAAACATCCACACATGCTAATGCATGCTGATAAACCTACACTTACGTTACGTGTGTAATTAATAATTATTCGTCTTTGAAGATTTTGGCAAACAAA
>NW_010364664.1:28284-51753 GCF_000414095.1 Morus notabilis | reverse complement strand
GACGCTCCCGTATTTCTTGTGATCTAAAATTTGCTGTCCCCATTTTGCCCTTTTTTGTGTGGGTATAATTAATAAGAACTCCAAACCAAAGGACTCGTGTTGAGATCCTATTTCCCTCGTAATTTGTTGTCACGTGCACCACCTTTATGCATGGCTCTAACGTGTTCTCGTTTCCTATCTTCTTGCCGCACAAAAGCTAAAAGTAATATAATGTTATAATTAATATGTTAATTATAAATTTAATATTTAAATATAAATTTTTTTTAATATAATATTATTTATTGTGTTAAAATTTTCATATATTATACTTTGTAGTAAATTTCTTATCAAATATAACATATGAGAATTTGATATTTAATTACTATTAGTTAAAATATTTACTTTTTTATGTATCATTATAATTTTTACATTTTCTAATTATTTTAAAAATAAAAGTATAGTTTTACAATTTTTAAAGTTTAATGATTATAAAAAAAAATAGATTTAACAGTTTAAATAGCATTATGTATTAGAACAAAAATAAAAATAATAAATCATATCATATTTTTTTGATATTAAATATACAATTGACATTAATATTTACATTAGAAATAGTTTAACAAATTAATTTGATCCATTTTCAACCGTTAAATGAATGTTAGCAAAAATATACTAAACCGTTAAAAACTGTGTTATTTGAACAATTACCTGCATGTTAGACCACCGTAGTAATTATGGAAAACATAACAAACATATGATCATATATAAATATAATTGCAAAACGAAAAAAAAGTAATAGTTGTATTAGTCTCTAAATTGAGTATAGTGAAATCTTGGCTCTTAAACTTTTAATTTAAACATATTTAGTCTCTAAATTTTTATTTTTGATAATTTTAGTCCCTAAAATAAACTTAACAAATAATTACTGAAATTTAATCAAAATAATCATATAATTATTGCACAAAATTTTTTTACATGAATAATTACAGTGTAAAGTATTATAGTTTTTAAAAGGTTTTAATATTAATAAAAATTTTAAATTGCTATACGATGAATACTTGTTTATCTTTGTTAAATTTTAAAAATCACTCGCTAATTTTATTGTTAAAGACCGAAACATAACTACGCTAAAAGTTGAGGGACTAAGCTATTAAAAAAAACATAATTTAATCAACAAACTTCTTTTGTGTATTTAACAAACTTTTATGGGATTAATCTTAACGTGTGATCCTCTTTACTTCCTTTTGTTTTACCTCTCTTCGTTTTTTTTTAAAATTTAAGCATTAGGAGATTTCATTAATAAATTACAACTTGAAATTGTAATTACAGTAACTTGTTTCATTTGTTTTTTGTTAATCAACCCTTTTATTCTTTTCACGTGAAAATATTTTTTCACTCATTTTTCTTTTCCATTTGAATTATGCTGCTCAGAAGCTCATCAACCCCAATATTTGGAAACCTCATTCCATTCCCTCACGACCCTTTATTCCCATTCCCGAGCAGATCATCAAAAGACTTTGAAACAATCCACAAAAACTTAACCAAAAAACCACCTCTTCCTCATAAAA
Source organism: Morus notabilis (assembly GCF_000414095.1). Taxonomy (NCBI): domain Eukaryota; kingdom Viridiplantae; phylum Streptophyta; class Magnoliopsida; order Rosales; family Moraceae; genus Morus; species Morus notabilis. Next base: position 50,206 of record NW_010364664.1, on the reverse strand, counting down.
AAGATCCTCATATTCATTATCGTACGAGAATCTCCTTCTCCAACAACCTCAACTTGTTGTCGTTTTCATCAAACAACACGCGACAAAACTCCTTTCGCCGAGTCAGCTCCGACGGGAACTTGGTCTCTGCCCCCACCGACAACGACGAAAACAGACCAATGCTTCACAAAGCGCCGTCGCTTTCGGTCTTCAACAACCAAATCCCAGATGGGTTCGAAGAAGTTAAGGATGTTAATGTGAAGAAAGATCAGATTTCTTCTGGGAAAGAGGTGTTGGAGAGGACCGTGACGATTGGGGAAGCCATTAATGAAGCTGTGAATTGTGATGGTGGCGATAAAGATTTCAGCTTTGGAGAAAAGGGTATGGGGTTAATTGAAGAAGAGGAAGGCGAAGAGGAGTTAGAAGAGGTCGTTAATGGAGGGATTCAGAATCTGGGTTTTGGAGGGGAAGTTGAAAGGAAGATTGGGAGTCCTCCTTTGTGCCTTGACTCGGGAATCGGGATTGGTGGGGTCGGGTTAGATTTGGATTTGGCAAATTTGAACGAGGGAAGAGATATAATGGAAATGGAAGAATATTATAAGAGGATGGTTGAGCGGTGCCCTTTTCATCCTCTTTTTCTCAGGAATTATGCTCAGTTTTTGCAGGTGACTTTCTTTTTCTTTTTCTTTTCGATGAAAAGGTGTCAGCTTTTTTTTTTTTTTTTTTTCCTTTAATTGTGGTTTTAATATAGAAATAAAGGAGCTATGATGTTGTTTGTTATCTTAGGCTTAGGTTGTTCGCGGATTAGGTCTCAATCCGCAAATCAATTCTAAGTTCCTTAGTCGCAATTCAATGTTTTTAATGAATCTGCTCATTGGGTCTATTATTTTAGCCTCTAAAGGTTTTTAGCTTTTGATCAGCTAGCAAACTTTTTAACGGTTTGTTGAGTAGTTTACAAATTCAATGGTATTATCTTTGTTGGCTTTGCTTTTGTAACTTGTTATAGGAGTTTTGTTATGCTTGTTGGCACAACAGATGCCAATTAAAACCCTGCTATTTTTTAGGATGAAAGGTATATCTGGGAGAAAAGTGAACCAAGGCAATAAAACCCGTTGACGGTCGAATTTTGTCAACATGCCGGGTTACCTCTCGGTGTTCTGTTGAATTACCGGCCTAAAGTTGTTATATATTTGGATTTATGCAACTAACTGTTCGTTTTTGAGGTATATTGCTAGTAGTATTGATATGGTGCTTGAATGGAAATAGAGAACCACACAAATTTATAGTTGTTCACTCTATAAATAAGAGCTACATCCACTGCATATTGTATTTCTTTTTTGGTTCTTCTCTCGTTATAAAAAATCCTCTCCCTTTCGCTCTGGGGCTTTCCCCCTTTTTATAGCCTACGGATTACATATGGATCTTTTTTGGACGGACTGTCACAGGGGGTTTAATGATGGTTTCTCTCAGGTAGCCTATTATCCTATCTGCCTAAACCGTAGCTTCTTAACACATTTTGGACTGTTTACTCATCCACTTTGTCCACTATTGCGGTTCTGTGGATCCTTTGTGATTTTCATTGGTCCATTCCATGCGGTTTATGGGCTTGTAATCATTTTCTGTGCTACTGACCTTCTCTAAACCCAGACGCAACCTAGGGATCTCTAGCTTGTCACCTCAAAGGTCTTCCTTAGGATGCGGACCCATTCGCCTGCGTTCTACTCTCTGCGCCCACACCTCTCGGGGCACGACCTCTGTCTCGGTCGACTGTACGTAGGGTCGACGGTCTCATGAATCGCCCCTACGGTTGGCCTTTTTACCAGATGGAGGGGAAATGAGTTTTTAGGCGTCGACAGCTATCTGACGTGGCAAAGCATAGGGCCGCGTGAGGCATGACCGTTGTCCAATGTGTTAGCGTATATTTTCTCACGCAGCAAAACCTATTTGCCTTTTTTGCTTGGATCCTTGTGTCCTACCAAATGCAGAATTATGTTTCAATTAGGCTTTTGAGCATATTGGTTTTGTTAATGCATACTTAAGTAAGCTGCTTCTTTGACTGAGCATAGCCTTAAATGTAAATCTTCTTTTGGCAATAAGTTTTTTATTTTTTTATTTTTTGTCAAAGGTGATTTTGATTGAAAAAGAATAAACTTTAGTAAGAGAAAAAGAGTTTGAGATATCCTTGAGTAAGAATATTGCTTAGAGATGCAAAATAAGCGTTATGGAAATACAACCTATTTTTTCAAAAACAGTACTATTGTGGAAATGACACCGGGAGTTTGGGTGGGTGGGGCTTTGGTTCGATCCCGCCTTGTATCAAAAAAACGTAATTTTGTGAAAATGAATGAGTTAGTGATATATTGAATTCTAGTACAAGGACCTTAAAGGACAAGCTTTTATATAGCAATTTTATGTATTGTGCTTTTGTTAGAGACCTGCGTGTTAGGGAGAAGTATCCGCGAGAGAGAAGAGAAGAAAGTTGGCAAATAACAGCGGAAAGGGGGCGCCTGCTCCTTTTATTCAATATCAGACCACCTTAGACTCGGTGGCCATGGCTGATTACAACTAAGCAAATTCAAAAGAAGGAAAACGTTAATGGCAGAGGAAGGCCTGGGGATTTCGAGGTCCCACCCTCCCAATGCTCACGCACTCTAGAATAACTGACTGCCTTTCCCAAAGTCCCCGTACACCTTTAAATTCCCTCACTCCTACAATCCTTCTAACAAACTTCTCCACGTCAGCTCCTAGTTCCCGAAATTACATTTTGCCCCCTAACACTTACTCTATTCCCACTCTCCATCCCCTTGCATTTCCTGGAGTAGACAAACTTCAGTAGAGGGCTAACACTACACCCACCCCCACCTCCCCCCCCCCCCCCTAAAGTTTTTGACCAACCTTGTCCCCAAGGTTGAAGGCAGGGAACTGTTCCTGGATGGTGGCCAATGGTTCCCAAGTCGCTTTCCAAGAGGGTAAATCCGCCCATTGAACCAGAACCTCCACCACTGTATGGCCACCAACCTGCACGGAGCGAGAGCTCAGGATCTCTGCTGGCTGTACTTGCAACTCGAGGTCCTCGGTGAGCTGCGGTGGTAAGGGCTGCCCTTTAAACTCTGCCCCTTGGTAACGTTTCAGCTGCGACACGTGAAAGACAGGGTGGATGCGTGTTGTGGGCGGCAGCAGCAGTCGATAGGCCACTGAACCCAGGCGCTCGAGTACCCTAAACGGTCCATAAAAACGTGGCCCCAGCTTCTCATGTGGACGTCGGGCCAGGGACTTCATGAAGTAGGGTCGTAGCTTCAAGAGCACCAGATCCCCTGGAGCAAAGGTCACCTCACGACGATGCGCATCCGCATACTTCTTCATGCGCTGATGAGCCAAAGATAAGTGATCCTTGAGGGTGTCTAGCATCTGGTTTCGGAGTAGCAGCTTCTCTTCCACATCTGCAACCGCGGAAGGAGCATCTTGAAAACGATGAAGTACCGGAGGGGGGCGTCCATACACCAGCTCAAACGGAGTAAACTTGGAGGAAGCGTTAAAAGTAGTATTAAACCAATATTCGGCCCAAGGTAAAAAGGACAGCCACTGGCGCGGTTTGTCACAGGCGAAACACCGCAGATAGGTCTCCAGGCAGCGATTAACTACCTCGGTTTGGCCATCGGATTGCGGGTGATAGGCGGTGCTCATGTGTAACTTGGTGCCCTGCATCCTGAACATTTCCCGCCAGAAGCCACTCATGAAGAGTGAGTCACGATCACTCACAATGGAGCGAGGGAACCCATGGAGCCGAACCACCTCCCTGACAAACAATTCCGCCACTTGGCGAGCTGTGAATGGATGTGCGAGGGGGCAGAAATGGGCGTATTTGGTTAGACGGTCAACCACCACCAAAACCGTGTCTATGCCGCGGGACTTAGGCAGCCCACCAATGAAGTCCATAGAGACATCGTCCCAAACCTTGTCGGGGATAGGGAGAGGCTGCAGCAAGCCTGCGGGGGACAAGGTCTCGTACTTGGCCTGTTGGCAAATTTCACATTGTGCCACATGTCCGAATGGCTTGCTTCATGCCCCTCCAATACACACTGGCCGCTATCCGCTTATACGTTCTATAGAACCCCGAATGCCCGCCGATCACCGAGTCGTGAAGCTCGTGCAAGACCTTACCAATCCACGGTGAGTCTGCCGGCAGAACCAGCCTATCCTTGAGAAAAAGGGTCCCATTGTGCAGCTTGTAGCCTGACGGAACTTCCTGCTTGGTTTGCAACCGCGTCATGAGGTCGGCTAGAGAAGCGTCAGCCTTTTGTCCCCGCTGTACCTCAGAGAAATCCAGCAGCTGGGGCAGAGTGATGGCCGATAAGCTCGGTTGGTCCTCTGCACCCCGGCGGGAGAGGGCATCAGCAACCCGGTTGGCAGCCCCCTGCTTGTACTGCACCTCAAAGTCATAACCCAAGAGTTTGGTAATCCATTTGAGTTGCTCTGGAGGAGTAGTCACTGGTCCAGCAGGTATTGTAAGCTTTGCTGGTCACTTCTCACCACAAAGTGCCTTCCAAGAAGGAAATGGCGCCACTTTTGTATGGCTAATACCACGGCCATCAGTTCCCTTTCGTAAGCTGATTTTAAACGGAAAGTAGGAGTCATTACCTTACTGAAATAAGCCAAAGGGCGGCCCTCTTGCATAAGAACGGCGCCCACTCCATAGCCCGATGCATCCGTCTCCACCACAAATTCTTTTGAGAAATCGGGCATTGCCAACACCGGAAGGGATGACATGGCCTTCTTTAGTGTGGCAAATGCCTGTTCTTCCTCCGCCTGCCATTTAAAGGCACCCTTCTTCAGCAATGTAGTCAGCGGACGAGCTAGCTCCCCAAACCCCACCACAAACCGACGGTAATACCCCGCTAGGCTGAGGAATCTGCGAAGTTCACGTATTGTCCGAGGGGGTGGCCAAGTGCTTATGGCCTGGATTTTTGAAGGGTCGGCTGCCACTCCTTCTTCCGAGATGATGTGCCCCAAGTATTCCAAGCTCGGACGACCGAAGGCACATTTTTTTCGATTGGCAAACAGCTGTTCCCGCTCAAGGACTTCCAAGACTGCGGACAAATGATCTTGGTGTTCCTCCCAACTCTTACTGTAGACAAGAATGTCATAAAAAAAACCAAAACGAATCGGCGAAGGTAGGGCTGGAAAACCGAGTTCATGAGGGCTTGAAATGTGGCAGGAGCGTTCGTGAGGCCGAAGGGCATGACGAGGAACTCGTAATGCCCCTCGTGAGTCCTGAATGCCGTTTTTTCCACATCACAGTCGCGAACCCGTATCTGGTGGTAGCCAGCCCTTAGGTCTAACTTGGAAAATATCCTAGCCCCGTGCAACTCATCCATTAGTTCGTCTATTAACGGAATTGGGAATTTATCCGGGATTGTAACATTGTTAAGGGCGCGGTAATCAACACAAAAATGCCAACTCCCGTCTTTTTTTCTGACCAACAACACCGGACTGGAGTATGGGCTGCAGCTTGGTCGAACTATTCCTGCAGCCAACATCTCATCTACCAACTTTTCCACCTCCACCTTCTGTATTTGCAGGTATTGATAGGGACGGATATTTGGTGGTGCGGCCTGATCCTTGAGGACAATACGGTGGTCGTGCGCACGGTGTGGCGGAAGCCGGGTTGAAACCCCAAACACTGCCTCAAAACGGGTGAGTACCGCCCGTAGTTCCGGAGGCTCTTCCTCCTCTGTCAATTCTTCAGCCAAACTGGATCGTAATTCTAACAACAACCCCACCTCGGTAGAATGAAATGAACGGGTCAAGGATCGAAAACTTACTGGTGTGACACACAAGGCGGGGTCGCCCTTCCAGTGAACCCAATCACTCCCTTTTTTAAACTTCATTGTGAATTCCGACCAGTTGGCTCGGACTTCGCCCAACGTGCCCAGCCACGTGACGCCCAAGATGACATTGGCGCTCCCCAACTCAAACGGAAAAAAATTCTCGACCAATTCATGGCCTTGAATTTCCAGCCTTACATTCCGACAGCGCCCCTGTTGTCTAAAAGTCCTTCCATTGCCCACTAGAATCTCATGGATGGGTGTCTTTTCAGTAGGTATGGCCAATTCGTCCACCAATGACAAGGATATAAAACTGTGGGAGGCGCCGCTGTCGATTAAGATGATGACCTCTCGCGAACCCAAGAAGCCCCGCAGCTTCATGGTCTTAGAGGACATCAATCCGCGCATCGAGTTCAAAGACACCGCCGCTGCTTCGGTCGTCACCCCTCCCCCTTGCACCGGCGGCGAATCCTCCTCCTCACTGGACTCCTCGTCCTCCTCTGTCCCATCCTCCGCCACCAGGAGCACTTGAAGCTGCCGGTTCTTGCAGCGGTGTCCCGGACTGAAACGCTCGTCACATCGGAAGCATAGGCCCTTAGCTCTCCTCTACTGAACTTCCTCTTCAGATAAGCGGCGGAACTTAGAGTCCCCACTCGGTGCGTGCTGCGACGAAGGAGAAGACCACGTGCGCCCCTTGGCTGCTGTGGCACCCTCTCTGTAGGTATTGGATTGAAGGGGGTTCTTTGCTGGGCCCAAAGAGGAACTGGGGGTCGGCCATCCTGAGCTTGGCCGGCCCAAGTACTCCCCCTTATTTCCCCGGCCCAATCTCAGCTTCTTCATCCTCTCCACCGCATCATCTCTGGCCTCAATTTGTTGGGCCAGGTCCATGACTTCTTGCAAGTTAATGGGCCTGTGTAATTTTACCTCCGCCCTGATGTCCTCTCGAAGCCCGTTGAGAAATGTTCCCTTGAACACCGATTCCGGAATGCCCCTCATCGGCATCGCCAGCGCTTCAAAAGAATCTCGGAACTCGGCTACCGTTCCACTCTGCCGGAGTGCCATCAGCCTCTCAGTAGGGTCCCCTTCCCCGGACCGGCTGAAGCGATGGAGGATGGCCGTCCGGAGGTCCCTCCATCCCAGGAATGGTTCCTGGGCCTCCACCCACTGGAACCAGCCCAGGCCCTCCCTTCCATGCAGATGGACGCTGCGAGCACCTTTTCCTCCTCGTCGACCTCGTTGACGGCGAAGTACCGCTCAGCTCGGAATAGCCACCCGTATGGGTCTTCATCGGAAAAAATTGGGAGTTCCAGCTTCCTACCACGGTGGTCGCGAGCTCGTGGCCGCTCAGGGGAGTCGCGTCGCTGGCGTCGACCCTGCTCGAAATTCCGTCCGCCGCCCTCGACGGGGACCCCGGGATCGGGTGCTCCAAACTGCCGAGCCAGTAAGGTCTCCATCCGCTGAACGGAACCATGAACCATGTTTAACCGTTCTCCTAACGCCGTAACATCCTCCTGTAGTCGAGGTACGGGATCAACCAGCGTGCCCAGGAGCTGAACCGTCTCATTCATATGGTTTAGTCTCCGCTCCAGACTCGCAACTCGCTCGATCGCTTGCCGTTCTCCCGGCGGTGCCGCGTCCAGTTTGTTAGAGACCTGCGTGTTAGGGAGAAGTATCCGCGAGAGAGAAGAGAAGAAAGTTGGCAAATAACAGCGCAAAGGGGGCGTCTGCTCCTTTTATTCAATATCAGACCACCTTAGACTCGGTGGCCATGGCTGATTACAACTAAGCAAATTCAAAAGAAGGAAAACGTTAATGGCAGAGGAAGGCCTGGGGATTTCGAGGTCCCAGCCTCCCAATGCTCACGCACTCTAGAATAACTGACTGCCTTTCCCAAAGTCCCCGTACACCCTTAAATTCCCTCACTCCTACAATCCTTCTAACAAACTTCTCCACGTCAGCTCCTAGTTCCCGAAATTACATTTTCCCCCCTAACACTTACTCTATTCCCACTCTCCATCCCCTTGCATTTCCTGGAGTAGGCAAACTTCAGTGGAGGGCTAACAGCTTTATTCTTTTGGTGACAGTCTAAGGGGGACCTTCATGGTGCCGAAGAGTACTATTCTCGTGCTTCATTAGCAGATCCTGAAGATGGTGAAATATGGATGCAGTATGCTAAATTGGTTTGGGACCTCCATCGCGACCAAGAAAGAGCCTCGAGCTACTTCAAGCTTGCAACAGAAGTGTCTCCTCAGGACTGGTTTGTACTCAACGTATAGTGATTTAACTGAAGTGACTCCACAGATTAAACAATTATAATGATTTAACTTGCTTTTTTCATGTTCTCAGTAGTGTTCTTGCAGCATATGCCAGTTTCCTTTGGGAAATAGAGGACGATGAGGAAGAGGTTGGAGCACGTCAAGATAATCTTCTTTTTTTCTCCCTGCTGAGACTTAGCTTTTGTGAATGCTACAAACATTTGAACTATCCTAAGTCCTAGAAACTAAATGCAGGTTTCCCAGACAGAATCTATAAATGAACTTGGCTTGCGTGTTGCTGGAGGGGTCAGGATTGGTGAGCCTGATTCCTTCACAGATGTCTCTAGACGATCTGAAAATCTTGAAGATCACTATAGAAAGATGATCAAAGAGAATCCGAACAACCCTTTGTTTCTAAGAAACTATGCCAAGTTCTTGTCTGAGGTGAAATACATTTCTTGCCCTTTATATTTCTCTTCGGAGAAGAGCACTGTACTTCCTTTTCTGTTGGTTTTTCTGTGATTCAACTCTGAACACTTGTATTGATTTCCCAGAATTAAGTTAGTTTCAATTTCACTCTTGTTCTGAAATGTGATCCTGTTTGCTTATAGTCCAAAGCAGATCTTCAAGGAGCTGAGGAATACTATTTGCGTGCTGTACTAGCTGATCCAGGGGATGGGGAAATCACAGCAGAATATGCTAAATTGGTGTGGGAACTTCATCATGACAGTCATAAGGCGTCAATTTACTTCGAGCGAGCAGTTCAAGCTAGTCCTGAAAACTGGTACAAAATTTTGCTCAGCATGACATATTTGGCTGAATATTTTCTCTGTTCTCATGTTGAAAGTAAATGGTTTGGAGGTCTGTGAAGGAATGTCTGGACGACAACCACGTTTCTGTCTTTACCACGATATGATTTCGGATGTTTCTTCACAGACCTCCAAAACATTTACGTTCATGTTCAAACATGATGATCCCTAGAGATCAATTGTTCTCTTCTCTTTAACAAGTCCTTATTCGAAGCCTTTGTAGATTACCCGGTGCTCGTGTTAAGGCTGTATGTAGAGATTTTAAGCAGTAAAATAACAGATAGGAATCACATATATATCAAAATGATCTCTTGTTCTTCCGTTTCCTTGTTTTCAGTCATGTTCTTGCAGCCTATGCCAGTTTCCTCTGGCAAAACGATGATGATGAGGAAGATGGATTAAGGCAAGAAAACCGAGTTCAAGTTCCTCGTAATCACGAACGGACTATGACTGCCGCAAACGTATAAACTAGCAACAGGTTTCTGATGCTTTATGGGAGCAGGAAACAGAAGATGAGTCACTTTCAGAACTTAGAAATCAAGTGGCCGCAGAATAATAAGTTGGCAAATAAAGGCTTTGTAATAATAAGATTTGATTGCTTAAGGTGAAAGCTGGATGTTCACCTTTCCTGTAGCTTTTTTTTCACAAACGAATTATAGAGAGCAATTCATGATTGGCAAAAGGAAAAGAAAGTTGGGATTTTATCCAAATACAAAAAGGAATAACAGAATTGGGGTGTTCTCAATCCAAGTCAAGTCACCCTCACTAATCATGAGTAAACTGACTTGATATATCAATTGATGTTAAAAAAAAAAACATAAAACATAAGCACTTTTTCTTGTGTGTTTTTTTTTTAAACACTTGTTTTCTGCTTATCAGTTATTGGATCTGTATTAAATCTGTTTAAAAGTTAAATTAGATTGAAAAAGTAATACATATCTAACGGTTGATAAGTAAGAAATATCAGTGTTTCTAAAAAAGAGAGAACACTAAAAAAATTCTTAAAACATAAAATAAAAATAAAACTCAGTTTTTGGGCATCGCGAGCTTGATGCGAGTATGATAGGGCTTGTCTATTCATGTGACAATTACAAAGTTCAACACAACGTCATGCAATGACCATAAGTTTAATAAGTTATTTGAGAATTAATAGGGTAAGTCGTTACCGTCTAACACTAACTATCAAATTGTTAATTTTTTTAGTCATACTAGTTAAAAACACACATGCGTATTTTTAATACAAAAATCTAAATTTTCTTTAAAAAATTATTTTTTTTATAACGTATTATTCCTTAAGAGTTTTGTTAATATTAAAAAATAAAAAAGAAATAGGAAAAAAAAAAGAAAAAATCTCGTGAAATTTTAGACAAAATGATGTCACGTGTCAAAATGAATTAGAAGCCTTCGTACTGTGAAGTAGTGCTGGAACTTCGGGCCGGCGGGCCGCCCGAAGCCCGAATTTTTTCTGGCTCGGGTGGGCAGGCCCATATGCCGGCCCGTTCAAGGTGTATTTTCAGGCTCAGGCTCGGGCAGCCCGAGTTTTGAGACCACGCCGGAGCCCGCCGCCATGTAGGTGCCGTCGACCGTCGTCCGCGAGAGTTTTTTTTCTTGAATTTTTCCGACCAATCCCGATTTGCCCGACCCGCCCGAACCCGAAAGTTTGAAAAAACGGACAGAAAATGACCGTTGGGTTGCCCGAAAACCCGAATTTTGCCCGAATACCCGAGATGCCCGAAACCCATCCAACGGCTAGTTTTTGCCCGAACTCGCCCGAACCCGAACCCTAAACTAGCCGTTTTTGCCTGAATTTTTTGAAAAAAAATCAATATTTTAACCCAAAAATTTCCCTATAAATACCCCCCATCCCCTACACATTTTTCTCACTCAAACTCTCTCAATCCCTCTCAATTTCTCTCATTCTCTCTCAATTTCTCTCAATCTCTCTCAATCTTTCAAATCTCTATTACAATTTTTTTAAAAACTATCACATTATCCTAAAGCTCTCTCTCTCTCAAATCGCTATATTTGTTTTTTATAATGGATCCTTTTGGTTACAGTGGTATTCCCGTTGATACTCAACACAACGTGGAAGAAGGGCAATTTCTCACTAATGAATTTGTTACGCAAGAATCTATTAATCCGAGCCCTGGTGGACGTACTGGAGGTTGTGGTAGCAATGGTGGCGGGCGTGGAGAAACGGCGAGTGCCAGTGCAACTGCATCTGCAAGTGTTGCAACCTCTAGGAGGAAATCCAAGCGCACCTCGACAGTTTGGGATCACTTCGACATAATTGATGAGATCGACAATGAAGGTAACACTAAACATATAGCTCAGTGTAAATATTATTTATCTAAATTACAAGGTGACACTATTCACGGCACCACACACTTGAGAAGACACTCCGAAAAGTGTTTTCAAAAGCTTAGCCCACCCGGCGGACCCGAACTCCGCCAAACACAATTATCTTTTGATCGCGCAACCAGTGGTCTAACCACTTGGAAATACGATCCGCAAGTAGATCGTATGGAAGTTGCCCGAATGATAGCTGCTTTAGATCAACCACTTAGTTTTGTAGAGCATCCTAATTGGCAACGATATATTAAGGTTGTACATAATCCTAATGCATTGTTTACTTCAAAAACTACTATTAGAAAAGATTTATTAAAATTATTTAAAAAAGAAAAATAAGCATTTATAAACCTTTTACACTCGACTAGCGGGTGCGTTGCGTTAACGGCAGATATTTGGTCTGCCGTTGCCAATAAAGATTATTTAGCTGTAATCGGACATTACTTTAAAGGATTTGATTTAGATAAGATAATATTAGTTTTTAAATGTGTTTTAGGATCACATAGTGCAGATTTAGTATATAATACTATTTTAAATGTAATTGATGATTTTAGATTAAGAGATAAAGTAATGGCTATAACATTAGATAATGCTAGTGCTAATACAAAAGCAATTGAGTTCTTTGAAAATGATTTAAGTTTATTCGGTGATGGTACTATTTTCCACCAATGTTGTGCATGTCACGTAATTAATTTAATTGTTAAATCAGGTTTAAAAGAAATGGGTAATTACATTAAAAGAATTAGAGATAGTCTTGCATGGATTTAAGGTAGTAACCAAAGACAAGAAGATTGGTTTAGGTTCTTACAAGCATTAAATATACATTCTAGAGCATTAGCGTTAGATATGCCTATAAGATGGAACTCAACTTACATAATGCTTCAACAATGCATCTCCTATAAGGATGTTATAACAAACTATATGTGTGTAAAAGTAGGAGTAGGACATATAGACGCCTATGATTGGCAAATTACCGAAGTTTTGTATCAATTTTTAGGTAGGTTTCATGAAGTGACTCTAAAACTTAGTGGAACATATTACCCATCACCTTTAGCTTTAGGAGAACTTTTACTAATTAGAATTAGTATTTTATTTCACGAATGTAGGGAGGATCCAATCTTAGGAGTTCCTGTTCAGTCTATGGAAAAAAATTTAAAAAATATTGGTCTAAGTTGCCTTTGTTATATGGTTTAGGTACAATTTTTTATCCTGATTAAAATTAGAAGGTTTAGAAAGTGGTTTAGAAAACTTAGGTGATTTTTTAGGCATCAATTGTAAGGACCAATATCAAATAATAAAGGATAAAATATATTCGATCTATAGTAAATATGAGATTAGGTTTAGAGTATCTCATAGAGTACAGGAACCGCAACAACAAGACAAAAACCCGCATACATTCTTGAATGTTTTCGGGTTGAAGAAGAAGAAGAAGACAACTCAAACAGAAGCTGTGAGTGAATCTTCATCAACAAGTGGCAGTGACAGCGGTGGCGGCAGCTTTAACGAGCTTATGGCGTACCTCAGTGAAGGCTTAGTAGTCGGCGGTACGGCAGAATCGTTTGACTTAGTTCAATGGTGGAGGGCACGGGCATTAACTTGGCCAATCCTAACTCGATTGGCAATGGATATATTTTCGATCCCAGTCTCCATTGTTTCATCCGAACAAGCCTTCAGTACGACAGGAAGAATACTTGAGAAACGCTAGAATGCATTGCAAAGGGATATTGTTAAAGTCTTGGTTTGCATTAAGGATTGGGATCGGGCCGATCAACGTCTACAGGATACAATTTCGCCGGCAAGTCAAGAATGGATTGATGAATTTAATCGATTAACATTTAATTTTGAAGACGATCCTTCAGCTTCAAATTAAATTGTAAATTTGTAATTTGTAAATATGTATTTACTTTTGACATTGTATTTGTAATTGTATAACTTTGTAAGTTTGTAAAATTTGTAATTCGTCACAAAATGATTGTACTTTTTTTTCCTTGTCAAGTTTTTATCCCAATTGGGTTTTTCTTGGTAAGGTTTTTAACGAGACAATCATGAATTACAAATTTAATACATCAATAATATACATGATTAATTTATTCAATTGTGTTGATAATGTCTATTGAATGTTGATTTTGATTTTTACATAATTTTAACACAAACTAACTTAATAATTATAAAAATTAAAAAATATTTAAAAAAAATTCGGACAAATCGGGCGGGCTAACACAAGCCCGCAACCCGTTCAAGGAGAAATTCGGGCTCGGGCTGGCGGCCCGAAGTTTTTGGGCGGGCTAACACAAGCCCGCAACCCGTTCAAGGAGAAATTCGGGCTCGGGCGGGCAGCCCGAAGTTTTTGGATGGGTCGGGCTCGAGTAAAAACTCAGTTTTTTCAGACGGTCCGTCCAAAGTTCCAACACTACTGTGAAGTCAAAAAGAAGAGAGCCTTTTTAACTCTTTTATGTATGTATTTGATAATTAACTATATCTTACCGGTAAGGTATTTCATATTAAATTCTTCATAATTTATTTCTTCCAAAATATATCTATTGGAAGTTTAAAACAGATCATCTAGGTCCACCTCCAGCGATTACCGTTTACATAATTACGATGAATCAGAAGCACATCATCCCCTTTTTTTGGGCCTCCTGCTAGGAAAAACAAAGCAGCACAGACAGAAACAAACTCCACTTACTCCACATAACTAGAATTTGGTTCCTTCTATCCAACGGCAAGAGAAAATAAAGAGAACAAGTGGGTACCAGATTAAAATGTAAAGTAATAATAATAATAATAATAATAATATTAATAAGTTGAATTAAATAAATAGTTAAATTAATCCAACTCAACAAACTTGATCCAGAAGAGAGATAAGGCAAAATCTTACTCTGAACGAATGAGCTCAAAATTGCAAGCACATCACTTGATAAATTATGAAGTTGAAGAAAAGGAAAAAGACATGAAAACCCTTTTAAAGAAAAAAGAATAGAGAAATTTTTTTTCCAATACATCTAGGTTAAACTTTCGCTCGGAATTCTAATCATATAGTTCTTTAAGCTAATCAATGAGATGTGATCTGCTACGTTGAACCTGCCGGAACCAAATTTTATTCTTTATAATATCTAGCTCGTCAACTCTGCCCCACTTCCTGTTGCTTGGTGACTTGAGTTTCCTCTGTCTTGTCGCTCAGTTGGTCTGTAGAAACCATTTCCCCTAGGTCTGTTGTAGTCTCGGTCTCCTCCATCATGACCACCTCCCCGTCCAAAATTCCGAGCACCAAAACGATCTCTCGAAGCCTCTACTTGGTAGCTGCCCCTTCCTCTACCCCTTCCTATTCACAGTAATTCAATCATATAATTCAACAATAAGATTGTGCAACTTCGTAGCAGCAAATTCATAATGTGAAACATGGTCGGAGCTAGTTCCGTTACTGCTAAATTATTCTCAGCAAAAGCCACATATGACTACAACCTGTTTTGCAGTCAATGTTCAGAGATACTTTGAGAAGGATTAGACAAGGAACTCTCTTCTCCAATATCAGTTTTTAGAGTCTTAAGGTAATGGATGAAAGCAATACCAACAGAGTGCCGGGAACAGAGTGGGGCAGACATACCAACTGCCAATGGAAATATATTAAAGCCCATCTAGTGATTACCAAGAGTGTTAAAGGAGAAATAGACGTACTCGCTACTCGAGATGGGATGTTGCTGTTTGGTCTCCGCTCTTCAATGTATACTGGCTGCCCAGCAATCTGAACCGTTTTGGCCTAGAGATACAGAAATTTAACCTAATTAATTGATACCACTAAAAAGATAACCTCATCCAAACATGTGCCATAATATAGCATTACAATTTCTCTAACAGATATCAGATTAAAGATTTCATTGCCAACAGAGAGAAAGGGCAGGAATGGACTTTAGTTTGGTAGAAAGCAGACTTGACATTGGTAAACCAGTTCGAAGTTTGGCTTCATTTCAAAAGACAAAAAACCACCAGTTCAAAAGTTTGGATTCATTCCAAATGACAAAATATAGGTGATGGAAATCAGCTTCATAAAGGTTGAAGAAAAAGAAGAAAATGATAGTACAGTCATTTTATCAGGATTCAAATTTGACAAACAGACAAGTAGCAGTTGGGTCCTGTAACTTAGGTTGGAAAGGAAAAACAACCTTGACTGCATTCTGAACACCAGTAATGTCTTCAAACTCAACAAATGCATAGCGAACGCCAACCTCCTGCACATAATTAAAAAATTTCAACTCTGTATTAGCCAAACATTCAGTAATACAGCAGGATGGAAAGGAGAATCCAAATGAGAAAAAGGCCCCAGACACGAACCTTGCGACTCCTAATGACCACGCCTTCAGGTTGCTTGAGTTTACCGAAATTCTTAAATTCCTCCTCGATTTCAGAAGGAGACACGTTAGGCGGTAAATTTCTCACATAAACAGATTTTATTTCACCTAAAAAATACCCATATTAAAATCAGTACGAAATCACGCAATAAATGCTCCCAAAAATACTATTAGTGTAATTAATACCAACAGAGATAATATAGAATCAAATGAAATTCATAACAAACGGGACAGAACTTCATATAATATTGTTGTCATTATCATTACGCAGGGAAACGAAAAGGGAGGGCCTTTTCCCAGAACTCATAAAATCCATCAATGGATAGAACAAAAAGGTTCGTACTACAGGGGTTTGAAAGTCAACCTTCATCATCTAATGGGCCAACCTCATCTCCTGCCTCTGTAACAGATTTTTCAATTGTATTCAATGATCCAGCGGGTTGCTGAGCATTAGACTCTTGAGAATGATTCCAGTCCGAAGCCAACGGAGAACTCTTGTTGACAGAGCTCTGAGAAGCTACCGAGGGCATGAGATGTCCTTTAGCAACACGTAACTTCCAGCATAAATAGGAGAAAATCAGCATACAAGTAAGGATGGCATAAACTTATTTAAATATGTAACGGAAATTCAGTATGACTTAGTAATTGCAGAGTTTAGAGCATACAATAGAAGCATATGTGTGTTTTTGGGGCTCCCCAATAGATTCCTCAACAGATAAAGATCGTTGGTCTTCTAGAGAGTTCAAGGTATTCGGAAGTGAACCATTTGTCTGATCTGCAGAATTTTCGTCCAGGATACTTTCGGATTCAGCAACTTGCTGTAAACGTTGCTCAACAAAGCCATAATTGTCAGCCGGACCACTTTCTTTGACATCTCGAGCCACAAACTCTCTTGTGTGGATTTCTCCTCCCAGCAAATAATTAGCCACTAAAAAAGAAAACAAAATGACGCACGGTTTTAGTTATGAAGTTTGTGAAGGAGAAACACTCATTATTGCTACCAATCAAAATAAGTCAAAATAAGAACTTTTTATCATCCCAAACAGCCACTTAGCTCGTCTATCAAAAGGGAACAATCTTTTAAGGAAATATTTTCGTATTAGATCCTAATGATACATCACCATGGTATTAAAACGAAGAAGCCTTACCATTTAAGCACTTGAACAAAGTGAATACTAGTTCAATTATAGAAGACCTAGTAAAATACATAGATTTAGACTGAGTAACGTAAACAGTATCCGTTCAGTTTAATATTGAACATTAAATGCCTAAGAATATAAGAAAACTACCAAAACAATTCTGACATCATTTAGTAACATACGCGCACTCTTTCTACCCTTTTTTTTTTTATTGAAGATCAAACTTTGTAAGGCCTATAAGCAATGAGAATCCTAGAACCATTATAATTTATGATGAACTACCTGGTTCAGGGACAGTCGTCAGAGCATTTCTTTTTGAATCACGATTGTTCTGGGTTAACATGACTGCCTGCTGATGATGAATTGGATCGTCATCAATGAACTGGAAAATATCATTTAGCAGAAAATAACCTTTTTCTTGGGGTGCAAGGAAAAAAGTTTGCACAAATTTCCTCCTGCTACTGAAATCCTTCAGCTGCACAGAGCCTGACACCATAACAATAATGCCTGCACTCCAAGATTCCAGGGCATGAGCCGACCTGATCTCGATTCCCGTGTAGTTGAGCGACATAATAAGTGCATGGATTTGCTGCAAAACACAAAATGGGGAGAACAGAAAAAAGAAAAACCTTTTGTCAAAAAAGAAGGTAAAACCAGAGGTCATATTTCAAAAACCATATTACTACGACGTACTGTATCGAAATAATACAATTCTGCATTTAGCATGACTCAGATACCATATAACTCGACACAAGACGACAAATTTAAGCATTTCTGACAAGAAAAATGCACTGATGCATTAAATTTCCACAATTTCATCGTTTCGTTTTTCTATAATTTGCAATAACTCGGGATTTCATCCCATAGAGATGATAAATCCTTTATCTGTAAATTCGATGAGATGAATTACATCGAGATAAATCGTATTGTATGATCCAATATACGTACCATCTTACCATACTTTAAAACCTATTTAAGTGCTGCATTTGGGTTGATTCAGATACATATAATTCAACGCAGGGCTACAAATTTAAGCATTTCCAATAATGAATACACCACACCTATGAACTAAATTGTATTGAATAATCTACGATGCGAAATGTATTACTGTGCTTTAAACCCAATTTACACGCCGTATTACCACATATCCCAAACATTTTCGGGAAAATTAAAACCTAAGCAGCATTCCAAGCTCAAATCCAACTACCACAGATTTCAGAAATTTTAGGGTGCGTTTAGAACTCGTTCAAAAATGATTTTATTTTTATATGAAAATAAAAATAAAAACGTTTTTAATCTCAGACAGAAATCATTTTTAAAAATACGTTTGATAATTTTATTAAAAGATTATTTTCAGTATAAAAAAATCTATTAATATCTCTCACTACTCAAGAGAAAAAAATAAAAATAAAAAATAAAAAATGACTAAAAGTAAATTTTTATTTCTTTCATTTTACACTAAACTAAAAAATTATTTTTATTTTTATTTTTTATATTTAATTGTACCAAACACCCCGTTTTTCTCCTTTTTATTTTTTCCTCCTAAAAAAAGTTGAAAAACAAAAATAAAAACAAAACAACTCCAAACACAACCTTCAAGTTCTAACTTTGATTAAAACGAAATGAAAGTACCAGCATTGCAGTGGCAGTCTCTCTGGTGTTGCCGTCGATGCGAAGCATGGTGCTGGCGTCGGAGTAGAACTGGTGAACGAATTCCGGCTGTTGCTGAAGCACTTGGTAGTACTGTCCCACGAAATATGAAAAAATGTCATTTATGGACTATATATATATATATATATATATATATACAGAGAGAGAAGTCAACCGATAGACATAGAGAGAGAAAGTATGAGAGAGAAGCTAGAGAGAGTGTGAGAAACCTGAGCAGCAGTCACCGGAATGGGGTAGGTCGTGGCCATATTGCTCGAAACCCAGCTAAAACCCAACCGAATCGAAACCCTAGATCTGCCAAAATGAGCTGTGAATCCGCAACGCAAACAGAGAGCAAAAGCACCAGATAAGATTATCCGCAAAGAAGAAGAAGAAGAAGAAGAAGAATAAGATACTCGTTCAAACGTATCTATACATTTATACACATATACATACACGCATCTATAGTCCGAAGAAAGAGATCTGAGAAATGAAGAGGTTTTTAGAGAGAGAAAGTACCTTTTTTTTCTTTTGAGAGAGAGAGAAACCTTGAGATAGATGTGGAGGCAGAAATGCAGGTTCTTCCTGTCTTTTTTCTTTTTTCTTTTTTGCCTAAAGAAAAGAAAAAAAAAACACGGGGGCAATTTTTTCGCAATTTTTTATTTTGTTTTTTTGTTCGCTAGTCTATAGTACCTTTCGGGTGAAATTCCTGAAAATCCTTTATTTTGTCCCTTTTTGAATAAAAAATTAAAAAAAAACAATACATTTACAGCTCTTTTTCTTGTCTTAAGCCGTCACCGAGATGAAAAATATTATATTCATGTAAATATCAGTATATTTAAAATTTGCAAACAAATGGACGAAAATATTGATATTAGTAAAAATTAACGTAAAATACATAAATTTATATTAAAACGTTTTATTTTTAAATGAAATTTTAGAAAACTTTAAAATAGCTAATAGTACATTAATTAAATGAAAATTTCAATTAAAATACTATCGTATATAATATCGTAACAACCTCTCACGGGTTGTCACAATTATTTTAACTTTTAAATATTTATTTTTAAAAAAAATGCAGAAAATAGTTAAGCTTAAAACACTTTACTTTGAATGATTTGAAGAAATTCTAAATTTTTTTTTCATATTATAACTTTAAAAATTTTAAACATCATCAAAGAAAAATAATCTTTAGATTCAACTCATTTATAAAAATTCAAACCGTAAAATAAACTAAAAAAAAAAGATCTTAAGTATTCTTCAAATTAAAACCACCATAAACTAAAGTTTCAAAACAATAAAAATAAAAATTTAAAAAACATAGTTTAACATTAAGCACTTTCATTCAATGATCGTTTCTCCTGTTTTCCTATCACGCACTGCTCGCATCTGCTCCAAGATTCTCCATGGCTACATCTTACCCTTTAGATTGTCTGCAACATGAAATAACTTATATAAGTAAGGGCTTAGTAAGACACTTAATTCTCACAAATTTAAATGAACATTTTTATTTATCAACAATAAACATCATCATGAGAATAATTATTTTTGAACATGTTTAAACTTTAAAATCCATTATATATTAGGCCCGACGTTGTACCATCATAGCGCGCTAGCCACAGAAAGTATGGGGTAGCAAATCCCATATCAACCGTGACAATAAGACCGCTCACCGGTCACCATTAAGGGTGTACAACGCCATTTAAAAACATAAATATATATATATATATATATACATATATATTTCTTCAAACGTCATCATATGAAATATAAAAGGTGTCATAACATCATCATAAACATCAAAATCATATACTTCTCAATTCTTCAATTCATGTTGCAGGTGAGAGTGTACTTATATGAGCGCCTTACTTAACCTTTTAAAATTTCACAACGGTGACGCAACGAATGAGGTCTTCGGGTGCTCGCCTCTAGAACCGTTCATGCCATAAATCATAAATAGGATTACTAAAAAGCCTTAATAACTCATCAAATACATTGATCACGTTAAAACAACATCTAATATACATTTCTCACCATTCATTAACATCAAGACATAAAAAATCCCAATAATTACACCAATTTTCTAAATCTTACAAAAAATTGACAGCTTGACCTTTATCTCTTTAAAAATTCATAACAAATCATAGAAAACTCAAAACGATCTGGCTGCCAAATGAAAATAGACATCAAGATCTTTCCAACGACACCTTATTTGTTAAAAACGGAGTTCGTTTGGTCCCTCAAACACTGTTTTAAACTCAGATCATATTAGCTGGAAAATTCCAGCACAGTAAACTCCGAAAATACCAAAATAAATTCATTAAAGATAAAATCAATTCCAACCATCTGTATACTTTAACCAGCCCTAAGACATGTTCCTAAAACATTCAAATTACACATTCTATAAAAATTCTCATGGCAAAGCGAAGTAGAAACATTAATATGACCATTAAAATTCACATATCTTACAACTCGAATCGAAAAACAATATGCTAACTCATGTTTCTATGAAATCACAATTTATAACACAAAAAGGAAACAACAATATAAGAAAATAACATAATTCCTAACATGCCTCTTTAGAATTTATCAAATTATGAAGACACCAAAACACCCAAAATAATAACCGTGTCATACATGATTATCCCAAAATAAAACATACAGCCATGAACATTAAAACCTCACCTAAATCACATAAATCATCCATATATCTTCAACCAAAGAAAATTATTCATTATGTCCTTAAATTAACACCCAACACCAAAGGAAATCACCTAATAACCATGAATAATAAATTAGAGATGGAACATACCTTGAAATCTTCTTGATTGTGGCTTAGAAGAACCAAAGGTTTACAAAAAGGGGTTAGAATAATGGAGGTTTGATGGCTGGTCTGGGAGGCTCTGTATTGTGGTGTTCTTGGACGTGAAAGAAAGAAGAAGAAAGAGGGGAAGAGAGAGTAAGAGCTGGAAAATGTTTATTGGCTCATAAATCATATAAAATTAAAAGGGATTAATTTGATATTAATTGGGAATTAATTCTGTGATTAAATCACCCCTTAATAGCTGGGGGAATGGCTATCATTAGGGTGTAAAATCATGTAGAAGGAAAATAAAAGAGTTAGGTCTGCTGGTTCCCGAATCGAATTCGGGTGCGGAAGCGTGGGGAAGGCGGATCGTGTATAACAAAAATTTTCATAAAACTTTTGAGATACTCTATAGATTATATTAATTTATGCACGAATAAATTAATCGCATTAATTTACATCAAGAATTCAATCCGAAAAATTACCTAGAAGCTGACTCGGATGATAACTTGAATTCTTTGACCACGAACAATCCTTGCTCCAATCTTTATGTTTAGAATACCAAAGTCTTCCACGTCAATTCCTTGATTCCACGTAGACGTGTGTGTGGGCACACGTGAGACAAAAACAGGTTTCTTAAACACTCGAATTTCCACAAACACCAACGCATGCACGATGTGGAATTTTTGGAGAAAAATATTTTCTCTCTCTTTTCTCTCTATGAATTTCGGCCACCAACTATTAGGGCTGAAAAATTGCTTCAA
>NW_010364664.1:7398-28238 GCF_000414095.1 Morus notabilis | reverse complement strand
ATTCAAATTCGAATTTAAGTCAAACTTAAATTAATTTGAATTCTAAAATTGAACAACTTATCAAATAAGTTTAAATGGATAAATCTAGATGTGTTCAAATTCAAATTTAAATAATCACATTATTTAAAGAATAATTAATTCTCAATTAATTATTTTTGAGTATTTAATTTTAGAATACCATAATTTTAAAATTCTCATTGTGCCCTTTGTGTCTGGTAGAAGTACAAGGACGATGCGGGGACTAATGGACCTATAATCCCGAGCTCCAATAAAATCAATAATTAATTAAATACTTTAATTAATTAATTAATTTGATTAATTTCAAAAGTTACTCCACTATAAACTTAGAATTACACTCTTAAAATTATAGACATAAATTACTTCTAAACTGTGAAGTGTCCATTTGATATAGTACTGCATATAGATCAATCCTCCATAAATAATTCATAATTAGAGCTAGGTAGAATCCGTTAACCTCTCTAATTATATCTTCATCTTTGAAAACCATTGATTCTGTAATGGATAGTGATTCATAAAACACATTCATGAACTAGAGCGCTCTTACTAATCCAAGTACCGAATCAACACTCAAGAGAATTATTTATCTGCTTCTTTCTCAAGAAGGATGGATTCCATCTCGTATAATAACATTCCTGGCTACCTACTTCATCATGTCTCCAAAATACAAGGAATAGGATTTAGGGTCTCAGAATCCATACCGAGTAAATCAAAAGACACAAATTCATAAATAGGAGTTTGTTAAGAACTCAGGATTAAGATCATTCAGTATATGACCATCCGTAAACTCAATTAGAATTTCTATACTTAACAGAAATTATTAGAAATTCATATTGTGTCTGTGTCCCTGTTCCACATAATCTCATTATGCGTAATACACTCATTCAATAGCTCACTATATTAACAGTGCGGACAACACCGTTCCATTCTAAATGGGAATGACATGTATTAATAATGTTTTAATTAAAGATTCCAAACTTTAATTAAATTCATTACGAACATCTCTTTTTGATTATCCTTAAATATTTGCCTCTCGCATATATCACTTATATACAGTGTTTAAGGTTACATAAATAATAACGAAATTTTCATTTGATATTCATAAAAGATTCACAAATATATGCACATAAAATAATGAATAAACTATTTTATTAAATAAATAAATAAATAATAAATATCTTATCACGTCTCATGCTTCTAGGACACCATTCCCAGCAAGATCGTCACTGCTTATGATGGTAAGGAGGATCCATCGACCTTTAAGGATGCGATGGATGATTATGGTAAGGAATAAAACCCGAAGGGGTAAAACCCATAAGATGAAAGTGGATCTTCAAGAGAAATAGAGGAGTGGATGGAAAAGTGGAGACTTATAAAGCAAGGCTAGTGACTAAGAGTTATACCAAAAAGGAGGGAGTTGACTATGAGGAAACTTTCTCACTAGTAGCTATGCTTTAAGTCCATCCGGATACTCCTGGCCATTGCATCATATTTTGACTATGAGATATGGCAGATGGATGTCAAGACAACTTTTTTGAATGGCTATCTTAAGGAAACCATCTATATGAATCAGCCAGAAGGTTACATAGAGGAAGGCCAAATGCAGAAAGTCTGCAAGCTGCAGAGATCCATTTATGCATTGAAGCATGCTTCTAGATCATGGAACATCAGATTTGATGAGACTATAAACACTCATGGATTTGATCAAAACATTGATGAACCATGTGTCTACAAGTACAAGAAAGAAGAGAGAGTAGTCTTCTTAGTTCTTTACGTCGATGACATCCTACTCATTGGGAATGATGTGGGATTGATGACAGATGTAAAGGATGTTTGAAAATAATGGCATCGAGTGCGCAGCGAAATTTTAAAATTTTAATTAATGCCAAAGCCAATCAAGAACATGTTCATGATGTTATATAACATAAATACTAAAGATCTAAATCATATCTTTTGAGATTTGGAAAACTGCACGTCTGACAGATCAAAGCATTCCAAACAGCAACTAGAAGAGCTTTAACCAACTAGTATTCTTTGCTATTCTCGTTTCCATGATCGGAGTGCGGGTGGGCACACGTCGTTCAATCTCCTCTTGGTATTCTTGATCTCCTTCCAATCACAAGAGAGCCAAAGAAAAAATTGTTCTTGAGAATTAAACAATTTTTTCTCTCAGGAATCTTTTATTAATAGCCTCTAAAAAGTCTCTCAAGTGATCTAATGAGTAATGTGACTTAATAGGCTATTTATAGTGTTTAGGAAGTCATACTTTCATAATAATTAGGTTTCTCAAAGTCTTAATCGCATCTAGAGTCAATTTTGCCATGTCAGCATGCATTTTACGTTACAACCCGTCGACCGGTGACAGAGACATTATAACTCACCGGTTGACCTGTCCTTCACGAACCGGTTGACATGACCGGTCGACCTGTGACCGTTCTACCCAACCGGTCAACCTGTTTGCATTGATGAAAGTTATTTTTCTAGTTTTTTAACACGGGAAACTTGCATAGAGCCTCAGTTTTGATAGTCTTCCCATATTAAACAACTCTTAAAACAATAATTCAACTAATTTATCTAGAATTAATTTATCAATTAATTCACCCGATAAATCACTCATGAATTAACCAATCTCATATTAACTTTGAACCTCTTTTACAGAAATAACACAAGTTAGCAATATGTAGGAAATACACCGTATCGTTAGAGGAAATTATGTGAGCTAGTAAAGGGACCCGATGGACATATATAAATCAAGCTCATATAATCACAACGCTACTTGTAAACCAACAAGTCTGTCTTATGATTATAAAACTCCAGCGCTACTCTACTAAAAGCCTAGAGTTACACTCTCGATTTATATAGCGTATTTACAAAGCTCTGAATAGCTTCGTCCATGACTAAATATATTAGTGTCTCATCCCCATAGGATATCCATAATCGACTTGAGGTCAAGTTCCGTTTTACCTTCTCGATTACATTTATCTTATGTTCCATTATCATACCATCAGAAAAAAACACTATTTGTACCATTACAAATAGTATACCATTAGGTAACACAGAGTAGTCTAATGGCCGAGCGCCCGTATTTTCCAATCCACAGATAATGCATAAGAGTATATCATTGACTCTTTGTGGGAGCTATGGATTCCACTATCTATAATAATGAATCTACGCATACACGAGTCATACCCCTAATGTACCGGTAAGCGTACCTTTAAACAATGTAAGGATGTCTCCCTTTGGTACATCAAAGAATACAAGTCAAGCATACAGGTTCATCATCCATCTCAGGATTAAGATGACAACATATAATTCGTCAAAAGTGAATTGTTTTATTCAAATAGAATTATTAATTAAAACAATTCAACTTTGGTCCGATCCAATATAGATTTCACAATTAGAAACTATATCAATTTCTCCACCCATGGAGTCCCACCTCCAACGACCAAGACAAGTCGTCTCCGTTAGGAAGTAGACAACATAACAATCTTAACATGAATAAAGCGCCCAACTTTATTCCCTCGATTGTGGATCACAAGATTTAGACTATCATCTTTATATTCTTGTCTTCTGCATGTTCTTCACATTACATGCATGACTTAAAGATTTAGAATGATAGTCTCAGACTTTCAGTTTGCTTATCATACATTCAACTATTATGAACATAAAGAGGACAAGACATAGATATATGAAATAAATAAATCTTTATTAATAGTCAAAATGTCTCAAAGAATATTGTTACATTTATTCCTAAGGGCATAAACGCTAACAAAGGAGTGGTTAGCCAACCAATTCCAAATGAAATATTTGGGAGAGGCAAGCTATGTTCTTGGGATTAAGATTATTCGAGATCGCAAGAAAAAGCTTTTGACGTTATCATATGCATCTTATATAGACAAAGTGTTGTCTAGGTACTCGATGTAGAACTCTAACAAAGGAAATTTGCTTTCTAGGTATGATATTCATCTTTCTAAGGAGCAATGTCCAAAGACTCCACAACAAGAAAAAGATATGAGATGGTATCCCTATGCATCGGCCGTGGGAAGGCTTATATATGTCATGTTGTGTACAAGACCATATATCTGCTATGTAGTTAGAGTAGTTAGTTGCTACCAGTCTAACCCAGGATTAGATCATTAGGTTACAGTGAAGTGTATTCTCAAGTATCTTAAGAGAACGAGAAACTATATGTTGGTATATTCCAGAGAAGATCTGTCTCTCACTGGATACACAGATTTTGATTTTTAATCGGATAGAGATAGTCGACGGTCGGCATCTAGATCTGTGTTCACTCTTAATGGAGGAGCCGTGGTATGGAGAAGTGTAAAGCAAAAGTGTGTTGCTCACTCTACCATGGAAGCTGAATATGTTGCAGCTTGTGAAGTCACAAAGGAAGCTACATGGCTCAGGAAGTTCTTAACTGAACTGGAAGTTGTTTCAGATATGGATAAGCCAATTAAGCTTTACTGTGACAACAGTGAAACGGTGGCTAATTCAAAAGAACCTAGAAGCCATAAGAGTGCGAAACATATAGAAAGGAAATATCACCTGATCAAAGACATTGTGGATAGAGGCAATGTAGCGGTTCTGAAGATCACGTCGGCGAACAACCTTGTTGACCCATTCACGAAGACATTGCCACTGAATGTATTTGATCGCCACTTAAAAGGATTTGGGATTAGAGACATGACACACCCGCTTTAGGACAAGTGGGAAATTATTGGGAATGGTGTCCTAGAAGCATGAGATGTAATAAGATATTTATTATTTATTTAATAAAAGTTATTCATCATTTTATGTGCATATATTTGTGAATATTTTATGAATATCAAATGAAAATTTTGTGATTATTTATGTGACCTTAAACATTGTATATAAGTGTTATATGCGAGATGATAATGTTTAAGGATAATAATCAAAAAGAGATGTTCATAATGAATTTAATTAAAGTTTAGAATCTTTAATTGAAATATTATTAATACATGTCATTCCCATTTATAATGGTTGTGTTATCCGCACTATTAATATGGCGAGATATTGAATGAGTGTTTTTTCACATAATGAGATTATGTGAAACATGGACATAGACTCAATATGAATTTCTAAAAAGTTTCGTTACGTATATAAATTCTAATTGAGTCTACCGATGGTCATATACAGAATGATCTTAATCCGGAGTTCTTAACAAACTCCTATTTCTGAATTTGTGTTTTTTGATTTACTTGGTAGAGATTCTGAGACCCTAAATCCTATTCTTTGTATTTTTGAGACATGATGAAATACGTAGCCAGAAATGTTATTATACGAGATGGAATCCATTCCTTCTTGAGAAAGAAGCATATAAATAATTCTCTTGAGTATTGATTCGGTACTTGGATTAGTAAGAGCGCTCTGGTTCATGAATGTGTTTTATGAATCACTATCCATTAGAGAATCAATGGTACTCAAGGATGAAGATATAATTAGAGAGATTAACGAATTTTACCTAGCTCTAATTATGAAATATTTATGGAGGATTGATCTATATGCAGTGACTATATCAAATGGACACTCTACAATTTAGAAGTAATTTATGTCTATAATTTCGAGAGCGTAATTCCAAGTTTATAATGGAGTAATTATTAGAATTAATAGAATTAATTAATTAATTAAAGTATTTAATTAATTATTAATTTTATTGAAGCTCGAGATTATAGGTCTATTACTACATGCGTCGTCCTAGTAATTCTACCAGACACAAAGGGCAAAAATGAGAATTTTAGAATTACAGAATTCTGAAATTAAACACTTGAAAATAATTAATTATTTTTAAAAAAATATTATTATTTAAATTTGAATTTGAACACATCTAGATTTATCTATTTAAACTAATTAGATAGGTTGTTCAATTTAGAATTCAAATTAATTTAAGTTTGACTTAAATTTAAATTTGAATTTGAATCAAAATTGGACTGCAGGATAAAGGATAATTTTATCTTCCTTCCTTATCTAAAATTGGCGCCAGACAAAAGGATGAGATCTTCTATAGGTGGCCGGCCATACTAGGATAAAGAATTGAGAAATTTTGTTCCGAATTCAAATAGGAGATAATTAACAAACTTTATCTTGGAGATAAAGATTGGACTCCTTTTAGGAGTTTGACTTCTACCCTATAAATAAGAGAAAGATAGAAAATTGTGTGACACAATTTTTTACCTATATTTTATATTGTGGTCGAAATTCTCTAGTATAGTGAGAGGAAAATTTTTTCTCTAAAAAAATTCCACATCGTGCATGCGTTAGTGTTTGTGGAAATTCGTGTGTTTATTCTAACCCATTTTGTCTCAGGTGTGCCCACACACACGTCCTCGTGGATTCTAAGAATTGACGTGGAAAACATTGGTTTTCTAAACACAAAGCTTTGGAGCAAGGATTGTTCGTGACCAAAGAACTTAAGTTATCATCTTAATCGGCCGCCACGTATTATTCCTAATTAAGTTCTTAATAAATAAATTAATATGATTAATTTATTTGTGCATAAATTAATATAATCTATAGAGTATCTCAAAGGTTTTATGAAAATTTTTGTTATACTTGATCCGTTATCCGCACGCTTCCGCATCCGAATTTGATTCGAAAACCAACAATAGACGCATTATATTTCCCCAGGAAATCCATACCTAATATTAGGTCATAGTCATACATCTGGAGCACTATCAGATCACTATAGAGTTCCTTATAAATGATCCTCATAGGCACAACTCGCAGCCTATGTGTAGACATCATCACTTGCCCAGAGGGTAGTGTCGTAGTGAATCCATGACTCAAGACATCTAGGTCCAATCCTATTCTTTTGGTAATATAAGAAGACACAAAAGAGTGTGTGGCTCCAGTGTCAGAAAGAACATTAACATGTTGGTTATTAACAAGTATCTGACTTGTAACAATGGTGGAGGTCCCTGCAGTAGCCTCCTCCTTTCTCATGGTAAAGATTTTGGCATTTTTGGTGACGGGAGGGGCCTCAAGTCGACCTTGAGAAATGTGAGGCTCATCAATAGCGGCCTGCAAGCTGTAGAGCTGAGCTGGTGGGTTTTTCTATTGGTTTTGTTGGAACGGCTGGTAAGTCTTGTTCTGATAGTTCTTGGACAGGTGAGCCTCACGACCGCAACTGTAGCATAGATTTGTGCCTTGACGACACTCTCCTAAATGCATCTTCCCACATTTAGAGCAAGGTGGAACGTTCTTGACTTGTTTGGATGGCTGACTTCCAGATTGGCGGTTATTTTGATTGTTTTGATTAGGAAAGTTTCCCTTCCTCTTGTTGTTATTCCATTGCCCTCCTTGGGAGTTGCCTTGATTTCCAGAGTTCCCATGGTTCTGGTTGTTGTGGCTCTTAGAGGCTTCATTTTGGTGGGCATTTTCTTCCTTATGCTTGTTTAAGTGGTACTCACGAAGGGCACCTTTAACACATTCAGCTGTGGTGGTAGGCGGAGTGATTCCATTGTCAACAATTAATGCAATCTCGGGTCTAAGCATCGCGATCATCCTCCTTAGCCGCTCCTCCTCAGTTGGCACCATAGTGGGACATAGTCGTGCTAGTCGGTTAAACTGATTAACAGCTTCATTCACAGATAAAACCCCTTGGTGAAAATTGTTGAACTCATTATAATACTTCCTGATCACAAACATGTTTAAGTACTGCTCGTTAAACTCTTGAAGAAAGTCTTGCCAAGTCATCCGATCTACATCTCTGCTCAGTTCTACTCCTTCCCACCAAATCCTAACATCATCCATCAAACAGTAAGAAGCACACTTCACTTTCTCATTCTCATTTAAGTCCATAAACCCTAGTACCAACTCAAAAGACTTCAACCACCCTTGAGCTACCAAAGCGTTAGTTGATCCATGGAATTCTTTAGGCTTCATCTTCTTTAACCTCATGTATATAGGCTCGAGATTTCCTACAGCCTGAACTCCTCTGTGTTGCCTTGGTTGTGGAATCGGTGGATTAGCTGGAACTTTGACTCTGTTCCCATTAGCTTGTAAATGATTGATAAACACCTATTGTTCTTGTAGTTTTCTCTGTAACTGTGCTACCACTTCTACCAAATTAAGTCCTGCCGATGTCTCAACTTCAGTTTGTCCACAGCCTCTACCCCGGCCTTCACGCAACTGTGCTATCTCCTTTGCTAAATTGGGCTATGCTGTAGCCTCAGTTTTGCCTTGCCCATGTCCATTACCACGGCCACGAGCTCCGTGTCCTCATCCGCGTACCATATTATCTTAATCGTCTCTCAATAATTAAATTTTAACTAATAAGGAAACTCCCTATTTCAAGACATCGAATAAGGATCCACATTTCTATAATTTGAAAACTTAACCTCATAAAAGTTTACATTTCATCTAAAGAAATTAAATAACTACTTACTTGGAGAATTTTAGAGAAAATGCGTGGCAACACATGATAGGAAATAGGAAACCTCTCTAATACCATATCTGTAACGACCCTTCACGGGCCGTCACAGTTATCTTAACTTTCAAACATTTACCTCTAAAAAAAATATGGAAAATAGTTAAGCTTGAAACACTTTACTTTGAATGACTTGAAGAAATCCTAAATTTTTTTTTCATATTATAACTTTAAAACTTTAAAACCTCATTAAAGAAAAATAATCTTTAGGTTCAACTCATTTGTAAAAAATCCATATTGTAAAATAAACTAAAAAAAAAAGATCTTAAGTATTCTTCAAATTAAAACCACCATAAACCAAAGTCCTAAAACAATAAAAATAAAAATTTAAAAAACTTAGTTTAACATTAAACACTTTCACTCAATGATCGTTTCTTCCGTTTTCCTATCACGCACCGCTCGCATCTGCTCCAAGATTGTCCAGGACTACATCTTACCCTTTAGATTCTCTGCAACATGAAATAACTTATATAAGCAAGGGCTTAGTAAGACACTTAATTCTCACAAATTTAACTGAACATTTTTATTCATCAACAATAAACATCATCATGAGAATAATTATTTCTGAACATGTTTAAACTTTAAAATCCATCATATATTGGGCCTGACGTTGTACCATCATAACGCGCTAGCCACGGAAAGCATAGGGTAGTAAATCTCATACCAACCGTGGTAATAAGATCGCTCACCGGTCACCATCAAGGGTGTACAACGTCATTTAAAAACAAAAAAATACATATATACATTTTTATTCAAACGTCATCATATGAAATATTAAAGGTGTCATAACATCATCATAAACATCAAAATCATATACTTCTCAATTCTTCAATTCATATTGCAGGTGAGAGTGTGCTTACATGAGCGCCTTACTTAACCTTTTAAAATTTCACAACGGTGACGTGGCGAATGAGGTCCTCGCCTCTAGAACCGTTCATGCCATAAATCATAAATAAGATTACTAAAAAGCCTTAATAACTCATCAAATACATTGATCACGTTAAAATAACATCTAATATACCATTCTCACCATTCATTAACATCAACACATAAAAAATCTCAATAATTACACTAATTTTCTAAATCTTACAAAAAAATTGACAGCCTGACCTTTATTTCTTTAAAAATTCATAGAAAACTCAAAATGATCTGGCTGCCAAATGAAAATAGACATCAAGATCTTTCCAACGACACCTTATTTGTTAAAAACATAGTTCGTTTGGTCCCTCAAACACTGTTTTAAACTCAGATCATATTAGCTGGAAAATTCCAACATAGTAAACTCTGAAAATACCAAAGTAAATTCATTAAAGATAAAATCAATTCCAACCATCTGTATACTTTAACCAGCCCTAAGACTTGTTCCTAAAACATTCAAATTACACATTCTATAAAAATTCTCATGGCAAAGCGAACTAGAAACATCAATATGACCATCAAAATTCACATATCTTGAAACTCAAATCCAAAAACAATATGCTAACTCATGTTTTTATGAAATCACAATTTATAACAGAAAAAGGAAACGACAATATAAGAAAATAACATAATTCCTAACATGCCTCTCTAGAATTTATCAAATTATGAAGACACCAAAACACCCAAAATAATAACCGTGTCATACATGATTATCCCAAAATAAAACATACGGCCATGAACATTAAAACTTCACCTAAATCACATATATCATCCCTCAATCTTCAACCAAAGAAAATTATTCATTATCTCCTTAAATTACAGCCCAACACCAAAGGAAATCACCTAATAACCATGAATACTAAATTAGAGATGGAACATACCTTGAAATCTTCTTGATTGTGGCTTAGAAGAACCAAAGGTTTACAAAAAGGGGTTAGATTAATGAGGTTTGATGGCTGGTCTTGGAGGCTCTCTATTGTGGTGTTCTTGGATGTGAAAGAAAGAAGAAGAAAGAGGGGAAGATAGAGTAAGAGCTTGAAAATGTTTATTGGCTCATAAATCATATAAAATTAAAAGGGATTAATTTGATATTAATTGGGGACTAATTCTGTGATTAAATCACCCCTTAACAGTTGGGGAAATGGCTGTCATTAGGGTGTAAAATCGTGTGGAAGGCAAATAAAAGAGTTAGGTCAACTTCTAGAATTTCCGTTATTGTTCGCGTGCTGTAACCTGGTCGGAGACTACTGGATATCTGGATGGTATACTGACCACATCTTCTTACTCCGATGTCCGATTTGCGCAAATGAGAAGGCGTTGGAAAGTTTATGAAAGGCTCTATAGTTTTGTATAAACTAATGGAATAATTTCAGAATTTTAAAGGTCCAAAATAGAGCTGAAAATTAACGTCATAAAATAGTTTTTTTGTCTAAAAAGAAAAATGAAGGAAAAACTTAGAATTTTTCCTAAAACACTTAACTCCATGCATTATAAAATGAAGTGTATCATATCATGAACATATATA
Organism: Morus notabilis; assembly: GCF_000414095.1. Classification (NCBI taxonomy): domain Eukaryota; kingdom Viridiplantae; phylum Streptophyta; class Magnoliopsida; order Rosales; family Moraceae; genus Morus; species Morus notabilis. The sequence continues at coordinate 17,328 of NW_010364664.1, read as the reverse complement.
CCTTTATCAAATCATAAATAAAAAATGAACACATATATAATTTCTATAAAATGACATGAACTTGTTCTTAGCATCTCGAGTCCTCGTCACGTTCACCTGTAAAATATAACTCAACGTGATGTTAGAATTAATTAATTCTAATACTAAAATATTATTCAAGTTAATTCATAATGTTTATTTCTAAGAATTTTGTCAGTTAGAAAAATGAGTGTTATAAATATGCACGGTAAAATATTGTCATTATATCATAGATAATGAGCATGCTTTTACAAATTAAGTAAGATAATTGACAATATCGATACCTACAAAATATATATTTTTGTGATATTATGTGGAAAAGATACATCTTATTTTCAATCCGTACTTCTATAATATGAAAAGTTCGTAAAAATATCGATGAAAATGTTGATTTTTCAATCTTGGCTGGCACAACAAATATAATGAATTTCACTACGCGGACCACTTCAAACATTTTCTTACTTTTAGCAAATAAATAAATAAATATATATTATGTCCAACTATATTTTCGGAAAAAAAATTCCAACTATATTGCTTTTTGTAAGAGATATTTGGTTTGATTTGATTTGAAGAGATATTTGATTGGATTGTTATTCGACTTAGTATTGAACAATTTTGTTTTTTTTAATGATTGTTGTCATAATTTTCGTAAGTTTAGTTCGTCTTTCTATTGAGACAATGTTGAAATTCGGAGCTTTAATTAGCTGTAGCTAAGGTCAGCTAAAGAATACTAATTAGCCTAACAAATACATCCCCTTCAGCTCAAATGTCCACCATTCGAACCTCTAGCTCAAGTTAGGACTTGAGCTAGGTGAGTTTGTTGGGAATAGTATCATGAAAATATGAGATGTAATTAAGGATTTTATTATTTAATTAATAAAATAAAATTTTCATTATTTATGTGTGTGTATTGTTATATATTTTATGAATATCATTTAAAATTCTGCGATTATTTATGCGACCTTAAATATGGTATATAAGTGTTATATACTATAAAAGAATATTTGAAGATAATAATCGAAATTAGTCCGTAATAAATTTAATTAAAGTTTAAAATATTTAATTAAACATTATTAATACATGTCATTCCCATTAAGAATGGAGCGAGCTTATGTGCATCATTGATATAAAGATATCGAATGAGTATATTTTACATAATGAGATTATGTAGGACGGGGACACAGAAACAATATAAATTTCTAATAATTTTTGGTTAAGTAAAGATATTCTAATTGAGTCTACCGATAGTTATATATAGAATAATCTTAATTATGAGTTATTAGCAAACTCTTATGTATGGATTTGTGTCTTTTGACTTACTCGGTATGAATTTCGAGATTCTAAATCCTATACCTTGTATCTTAGAGATATGAAGAAATAAGTAGCTGAGAATGCTAATATTATGAGATGTGATCCATTCTTTCTTGAAAAAGAAGCAGATAAATAATTCCCTTAAGTATTGATTTGGTACTTGGATTAGTAGGAGCTCTGATTCATGAATGTGTTTTATGAATCACTATCCATTAAAGAATCAAAATGGTACTCAAGGATAAAAATGTTATTAGAGTGGTTAACGGATTTCACTTAGCTCTGATTATGAATTACTTATGGAGAATTGATTTATATGTAGTGACTATATAAAATGGATACTTTAAGTTCTTAGAAGTAAATTATGTCTATAATTTAGAGAGTGTAATTTCAAGTCTTTAGTGGAGTAACATTTAGAATTAATAGAATTAATTAATTAATTATAGAGTTTAATTAATTATTAATTTTATTGGAGCTCAAAATTATAGGTCTATAAGTCCCCGGGTCATCTTTGTAATATTTGCAAGACAAGATGAATTATTTAGAATTAATATCACTAAAAATAAATAATGTGATTATTTAATTAAATTAATTTTAGAACACACTGAGGTGGGACCACAGGAGGTCACACGCCCAGGCACAAGGAGGTGCAGGGGGCGTGTGGCATAGGGTGAATCCCATTGGGGTTCAGTTGCTTGTTCTCTAAGATATTTGGTTTATGTGTTTGACAAGTTTTACTATTAAATTCAAAGGAAAGTAAAGTTTGACTTTATTTAGATTTGAATTTGAGTTCAAATTATAAATTGGGTTAAGGAGGAATTTTTTGCCTCTCCTGCCTACAATTGCCTTAACCACAAGGAGATCTCCCTATGGCGTGGCTGGCCATCCAAAATTAAATGGAAAACTGTATTTTAAATGAGATCTAAAATAACAAATTTTCTATAGCTTTGTCTTCAAGTTAAAGCAAAAGAGTATTCCTAGTGTTCTATAAATATGAGACAATAGAAAATTGGAAAAAAGAATTTTTTTCTCTAAAAATTCTATAGTGGCTGAATTCCAATAGAGAGAAAAAGAGAAGAAAAGTTCTTCCAATTCTCAGTTTCATCACACACATGCGTTGATAGTGGTGAAATAGAACATAGCGAGTGATCATAATCCAATAGTTCCATATTAGAGTCCACACTTTATGTCTTGCAGATTTCAAGGACTAGATGAGGAAGATTCGGGTTTTCTAAGAAAGTTTGGAGCTTGGACTGCTTGTGGTCAAAGACCTCAAGGTATCCACCTAATCGTTCACTAGGTATCTATCTTTATAAATTAATATGATTAATTTATTATTGTGTAAATTAATATTTTCTGTAGCGTTCTCAAAAGTTTTATAAAAATATTTGCTCGGACCAGGTCCGTGTTTCGACGCTTCCGCACCCGAATTCGATTCGGGCACCAACAGAGTTGAGGTAGAGGACCTAAACTCAACGAGCTAAGGGAGGGAACTAAGATAGGCAAAAAGAGGTAGGCGAGCTGAGATTGGCGAGTTGAGGTGGGCAAGCTGAGGTAGAGGACCTGAGCTCGACAAGCTGAGGTAGGCAAGTTCAGCTAGGTGAGCTGAGGTAGGACTTGAGCTCAACCAGCCAGGGAGCTCGCAAAGGCTTGAGCTTACAACTTGGTGAGATTGAGGCATAGTGAGCTTATATTTCTGCCTAAACCCACACATGCGAGCGATACCTTTCCTCTCACGTCAGAGCAAGTCCATGCCTCACTTCAAATTATGAGCAAGGCTATATCTTTCTTCACGGCCATGCTAGTGTTGGTGGGGCGGGACAGGTTTTTAGCTCACTCGCACCGCCCTACGATTAGACCCGCCCCACAATGACCTGCACCACATTGCTTAGAGGGGAGGTATAGGTCAATAACTAGCGGATCTGTGGGGTAGGGCCGTGCCCCGCTGATGAGTGCGTAATTTATGCACTCATTCATTACTCCTTTAGCTAGTTTCGGCATGTTTTTCCTCAAGTTTTTATGTGGATTTGATGATTTTCCCTTGAGTGTGCAGTAATGGATGAAATCGCTGAGTTTTGAGGCATTTTGGATCAAAAAGACAGAGAATGAGGCGATACGTCGCCTTCAGATGGCGATGCGGCTTGAAAAGGAGCAAAAATCGAGCAAACTTGTACGAAGTAACAGCGAGAGCTGCGACATGTCGCTTCCTTCCAGGCGATATGTCGCCGCCTCCAGGCGATATGTCGCTTCCTTCCAGGAGATATGTCGCTTGATTTGCCGCTTGCCCTAGTTTGGTGCACAGATAACAGAGAGAGCTGCGATATGTCGCCTATTTCTATGCGATATGTCGCCTCCCTATTTTATTAAAAACACGCGTTTTGCCCTAGGTTAGTGGGCGCAGATTTTTATGGAAAGCGATTTGGCTTCTTGGGAGGCGTGCTGAACGTGGGATATAAAAGGAGAGACTAAAAACTGTAAAAGGGAGGAGAAAAAGGGTTTTCAAAAGGAGAAAAATTGAATCAGAGAGGATTGGAGATTAGAGCAGTTCTTCAAGAATTCCAAGAGTTCTTTCTTCTCTTTCTTCTTGTATTTCTCTAGATTTTGAATATTATTTTGACACTGAGAGCCACATGATGTGTGGCTAATTTTCTTATTTGTTAGGGTTTAGATGAATCTCTGTTTGGGATTATTGTTTCAACGTTTTAATGTGCATTTAATTAAAGCTCTTCGTTTCTTTCGTGTTCTATTTTGAATTATTGCTGCTAAATCTATGATTTACATATTGCCATGCTTTATGAGATTTTGAATTGGGCAGATTTTTATTGTGAGGATTAATACTCGAGAGGGGAACGTTCAAGCAATCAAGAAACGGATAGAACAACTTAGGTTGGTGTGAGATCGAGAGATAAACATTGCCTAGGTAACCGAAACAATTTTAGGTTGTGAAATTGAGAAGTGGAATTCCAAGAATTGTTTCTAGAGTGGAACTTAATGAAGGTAGGGATGAATAGTTGTATAGAGATATAGGCTTGATATCACCTACACATTCTTTATGCGGCACTCGAGAGATGGTATAAGGATACACATCACTCCAGGGGCTTGAGAACGGTGAGTTAGGTTAGGCACATTACTACGGAGAAACATAATCGCAATAGAGAGAAGTCAAGACCCTAGCATTTTCATCATATTGATATTCCGTTCTAATTTCAGCACGTATTATTAATTACAGTCATCTTTCCTTTTGATTTAGTTGTCCTTTATTTTAGTTTTTCTTTGACTTTATCACATCCATATTTGATCGCTTAGATAAAATTAAGATATGATATTCACAATAGTTAGTTTATATTCTTAACGTCAATCCTCGTGGGACGATATCGGTCTTCAGACCACTTTATTACTTGTACGACTTGTGCACTTGCACCACATTGCTTAGAGGGGAGGTATAGGTCAATAACCAGTGGATTTGCGGGGTAGGGCGTGCCCCGCGAACCTTTTTTTGTGTGTGGGGGAATGATCAAGACTAGTAAATTTTATTTCTATAAGGAAAAAAACGAAAAAAGAAAATAAAGACTCGATTTCAAAGAGCACCGGTAGAAATAAAAAAAAGAAAAAAACATATGCCCAGAAACAAAACTCACATATTAACCAATGCCCATAAACGAACTAATAATAATAAAAAAAAGTGTCGGCCAAGAAATAAACCACTAGATTGATAGAAAAGAGAAAAAATGGGCTCACATTTCAGGACCCTCTTCGCCATTCATTGAAATTCTAAAACAAACACAAAGGCCATGTTAAGTAGCTTACCATAATACAATATGGTGGGTCAAACAGTAATTTTTGAGAAATTGGGGTCAAAGACCTTAAGAGAAGACTCCTATAAATAAAAGAAGCATAGCACGAAGATAAAAAAAAATCGGACTCTCACTCCTTTAAAAGACCTTATATGCTTCATACTTGCATTCTTTATTAAGGGATCATGTAATAGAGGGTTTGAGGGTGTAATCTCAGAAATTCAATGAAAAACTCAGCGACCATAGTAGATGTAGGTGCATAACCACTCTAAACCTTTGTGTCTTTCTTTTTACGTTGATTCACGATTTACATGTTTTTGGTTGTTTTATTATTATCAATCAGATGTCAAATTTGTATTATAAATTTTTAATTAACCTGCCTCTAGGATATTTTTTATACCTACTCTTTAAATATTCTCATATAAATATCATTCATCGTTGTTGAAGGTAAAAACCAGCCAACATCAAAGGAATCGAATCTAAGATTATTACATAGAATTTGCTCGGATTAAAATGGATCTCATTTGGTTTAGTATTAGATCAGATTGGATTACCTTCTTTGAAGATCAAGATGATTGTATTACCTTTTCATACAAACTTAAAAACAATGGTACATTAATTTAAAAATATTTTTTTGAGAAGTAATTAATTTAAAAATATTAAACCTTCTAAATTTAAAACTTTTAATTTATTATGGGCATAGAAAACTTAAGGGTGACTCTATTCAAATACCCTTTTTTACTCTTTACACCTCTTTTAAAGTAAAATTTCTTATAACAAAAAGATCCTCACATAAAAAGACAAAAAAAGACAATTATAGTGACTTAATTACTTAATTAAATTTCATTGTAAAAGAAGACTAATTATATCCCAAATTTTATGTCTGTTGAGTAATCAGTTTGTTTTCTAAAGGATTGATCATTTCATTTTGACCTTTTATTTTTATAACATTGGCTTGTTTTTTTATGTTTCATTCTCTCACTATTTTTTTACACTCTTTTAAGATTTGCTTTTTTTTTTTTTGTTGTGGTCTTTTTTGATCAATGCCTCAATTGATCTAACAATTATGCTGTTATTACGCTTATATGTATGTCTTTTATTTTTTTTAAATGTGATAGTAAATTTTATTTATGTGTGAGAAAATACGTCATGCCTAAAACTTAAAAAAAAAATAAAGAAATGATAATTTGAAATAACAAATAAAATAAAATGGTGAGTGCAGAAAGAAAAATTAGAGCGTTTAGTTGATAGATTCGTGCCATGATTCGAATCATGGTTCGTGATTCGTTACAATATTTTCTCTCATAAAAAATACACACAAACTGAGAATAATTCTGAATCTATCAACTAAAAATTAATAATTTTACGAAATGTTAAGAGTAATTTTAGAGTAATAAGGTATGTTAAAAATGAAATTCTTTTAAAATTAAGTGGGGTGTGTATTTAAAAAGTGAGTGAAGAGTAAAAAAAAAAAAAGAAAGTAAATAGAACCATCCAAAACTTAAAAACAATTTGAAATGGGAGGTGGGGGATCATGGGATTATTTGATGGGACGTCTAATCTTTTTTTTTTTTGAAGGGGAAAAAAAAAAACGCTTTCTGCTTGTAACTTCTGCTAAGAGAAGAAGCAAAAGTGAAAAAGGGTGTACGAATTACTTCCAAGTTGCTTCTCATGTTGTCGCTTTTGATGTAGCCACATTACTAACATATTTCCCTTTTATTGCACTTGATTGGAAACCCAACTTAGATTTCTGCAATTCTGAGTTTCATGAACGTTTTCCTTCAGCTAATCTTACCCTCATTGCCCTTCCTTCTAGTTCCTGCAAAAAAGTCAAAGAAAACAAGAGCAAGTTAAGTACCACACACAATATCTTGATCGAAGATGCTATAAATCCCATTGTTACTTGAAACCTACTCCTCTTAAGTTGATATCTGTCCATAATTAAGTAGAGGCAGAGCCACTGGCAACTTAGGGTGTGACCTGGTTTTTTTTTTTTTTTTTTTTTTTTTTTTTTTTTTTTTTTTTTTTTAATTTCATATGTGAACTCTGATGGAATTTATTACCCCACCACATAATAGTCCAATTCATTTTTAAATATTTTAATATAATTCATCTAAAATAATTTAAAAAAGAAGCGTTTTAACCCGTGATAATTTGACACATCTACATGGAGCAAAACCACCCAGGATAAATAGAGGTGCTCAACCCTTCAAACTATGTGTGTATCATCCAAAACAGGAACTTCTTATCACCCAGGATAAGAAAAAAAAAATGCCAAACTAAAAAGAAAAAGAAAAGGAATAAGTCAAAAATAGGAACTTCTTATCATCCAAAACGGGCTCTCTTTTAAGGAAATATTTTCGTATTAGATCCTAATGATACATAACCATGGTATTAAAACGAAGAAGCCTTACCATTTAAACGCTTGAACAATAAGTGAATACTAGTTCAATTATAGAAGACCTAGTGAAACACATAGATTTAGACCGAGTAACGTAAACAATATCAATTCATTTTAATATTACATGCCTAAGAATACAAGAAAATTACCGAAACAAATGCTCCAACATTATTTAGGGCGTGTTTAGAATCTGTTCTAAAATGATTTTATTTTCTGTATGAAAGTGAAAATGAAAACGTTTTCAATTTCAGACAGAAATCGTTTCTGAAAATACGTTTGGTAGTTTTATTCAAAAATTATTTTTCAGTATAAGAAAAAACTGAAACTCCGTTTGGTTTTATATTTTTGAAAACATATAATAATATTTTAAATAATATATTAAATAATTAATAAACTCCCTAATCAAGACACTAGTAATTAATTTAATATATACATATCTGCTACTTATCAGTTGTCTTAATATACGTTAATAGTAAACAATTAAGATACCAATTACTATAAACACATATTATTAGTTAATTTATATATAAGGACATAATAATTAGCATTAGCAATAAAATATTTCTCTTAAACATAACTACAAGTCAGTTTTTTTAAAGTACATTACAAATAAGTAATAAATAATTACAAATAAGATTACTTAGTGAATGATTAGTAAAAAAAGAAAGTTTACCAAATGAATAATCCTAGCATTACTGTCGTATTTACCAATTCCACATTTCATCAGCTAAATGATTGGTAAAATTTAGCCATTTCATCGCGTTGTCGGCGAGTCCCCATTTCAGATGTTATCGCTTGTTGTGCATCCATACCTTGTTCTTGTCCTTGTTGCCCTTCTTGTTCTCCCTCGATATCTTCTAAGGGCAAATTAACATCATATTGTCTAAATAGAGGATCATCTTATGTGTGCATCTTAATTAAATTATGGATCACACAACAAGCAATTTGTATAAGCGATTGTCTTGGCATCTAATAATTGGTCATAAGCTTAAGAATTTTAAACCTTACTTTCAAGACCCCAAAGCACATCTCTATGCAATTATGCAATGAAGAGTGATAATAATTGAATAACTCTTGTGGTCATGTTGGTTGGCCACCGTTTCTAAATTGTTGAATATGGTACCTCTGACCATGAAATGGTGCCAAAAAGTCTTGCGTGTTACTGTAACCGGAATCCACAACGTAATATTTTGGGCTAGGTGGCACGAAAAATTAGTTTGTCGGATCTCTCATAATCTCAGTTAATACTCTTGAATCAGGAGCTGAGCCTTCCCATCCGGTATTGACATAAGTGAATAGCATATCGAAACTATTCACCGCCATTACATTTTGAGTACATGAATGTCTTCTTCCTCTATAGATTGTCTGCTAATGTGCAGGTGGGACAACCATTATATGCGTACCGTCTATTGCACCAATACAATCCTATTAAAATATATAATGCGTGAGTTAATATTAATGTAAAATTATTTGTCATATATTTAGTTTATGACCAAAGTCAGATTGTACCTTAAACCATGGCCAATACTTAGAGTTGTACCAAATCTCTGGGGGGGACGAAGTTCATATTTGGTGGTTTAATAACTTCAGGTGTTAACGTACACAATGTGCTAAGCATATTATCAAAATGTCGGTGTACTGTCTCTCCTAAATGCATAAATCTATCTTGTATCTCTCTATTGCGGTTTGAGTGAGAAATCGTTCTTAAGAACATCATTAGTGACTCATCTGTTAATATACTTGAAGAACGTAGTAAGTTGCGATCTTGAATTAGCTGAACAATTCCATCGAATGTGTCTTGGTGCATATGACACATTTTAAAAAGATTTTCGGGATGTCCGAGCAATTGTTCTAAAACATATTCTCATCCTGTTAACGCAGATGTACGACGATGTTGCCTAGTTGGTTTATTTGTAAGTGACATAAGTAATTGGACACACATTTGTAGATGTTCGTCATCATCTGATGAGTCAATAAAGTCTAAAATTGTGACATCATCCTCACTATTTGAACCGTCAAAATTCATTTAACCTAATATGGAACAACAATACTAGAATGAACAATTATAAACAATATGATATATTAAAATAGAAGGATAGAATAAACTGCAGTGATAATCAAACATCCATACAATATTAACAAATCAAACAAAAAAAGGGAAAAAAATACCATAGTCTAGCAAACACAAGTCTGAGAGGTCCTTCAAATAGTATGTATTTAAAACCTAAAAAAATAAAGAAAACAACACAGATAAGACTAGTGCTGGAACTTTAGACGGGCCGCCCGCGACCGCCCGAAAAGCCCGAGGATTTGCCCGAGCCCGAACCCGACCCGCCCGAGATTTTGGGGCCGCCCGCCCGAGCCCGAATTTCACCTTGAACGGGCCGCGGGCTTGTATTCGGCGGCCCG
>NW_010364664.1:4581-5012 GCF_000414095.1 Morus notabilis | reverse complement strand
GCTTGGATTAGTAGATTGCATTTGCTGCGTAACAAACTCATTAGTGGGAAATTGCCCTTCTTCTACATTGTGTTGGGCATCAACGGGAATACCACTATAACCAAAAGGATCCATTATAAAAAAATAAGATGAATTTGATAGACACTAGAGAGAGAGCTTTAGAAAAATTATGAGAGAGATTGAGAGAACTTGAAAGAGATTGAGAGAGATTGAGAGAAATTGAGAGAGATTGAGAGGGATTGAGAGAACTTGAAAGAGATTGAGAGAGATTGAGAGAAATTGAGAGAGATTGAGAGGGATTGAGAGAGTTTGAGTGAGAAAAATGTGTGAGGGATGGGGGGTATTTATAGGGAAATTTTGGGGTTAAAAAATGATTTTTTTCAAAAAAAAGGGGATAAAACGGCTAGTTTTTTTGAAATTCGGGTTCGGGC
>NW_010364664.1:0-4322 GCF_000414095.1 Morus notabilis | reverse complement strand
GGGCTTGGTCGGAAAAATGCAAAAAAATCCCGGCGGACGGCGGTATACGGTGGTTAGACGGCGGCGGGCAAGGGTGGACATGTCAAATCCGGGCTGCCCGAGCCCGAACCCGAATTTCTTGCTTGGACGGGCGGGAATTGGGCCGGCCCGCCCGAGCCCGAAAAAATTCAGGCTTCGGGCGGCCCGCCGACCCGAAGTTCCAGCACTAGATAAGACTCAACTTTTTTCTCCTTTTTTGATGCCACTTAAATAAAAATACAATAAATGACTCATTGTCAATTTTACCCTTATTTTGCACCAAATTTCTGATACTACTAAGATGAAAATATTGTAAATAATTAGAATGAAAAAATTAAACAAAAATCCGTTGAACTAAAATAAAATAAAATCACACTAAATTAAATAAAAAAATAAAATAAAATATAACTAATTTAAAACACAACAAAATAAGGCCCAAATCATTTCACCGATTCGAGTTTTGTTATAGTAAAAAATTTTTAGAAACAGTCACATCTAACTTTTTTGCTACAATAAAAAGCTCTCACATAAAGTCATATCTCAACTCGAATTAAAAACTCGAATTATCGAACTAAACAAGCCCTAAGTTAGAATCTTTTTTTTTTCCTGTCTTTGCTTCAAATCTTTTTGCCGTTTTTGTTTCTATTTCTTTTGTGTCCTTTTGTTTTTACTTCTTTCTCCTTTTTTCGATACTACTCATATAAAAATACTATACGCAATTCAAATAAATAATGAAATTAAACAAAAATGCATTAAAATAAAATAAAATCATGCTAAATTAAATACAAAATTAAACAAAATAAATAGAGCTAATTTAACATACAACAAATAAGTAGAGCTAATTTAAAACACAACAAATAAGTTAGAAACTTTTTTCTGTCTTTTACTGCGGATCTTTTCCCGAATTTGTCTTCATTCCTTTTATTTATGTCCTTTTTTTCTTTCTTTTTTTTTTTGAAAAAATATTTTGTCTAACCGTTATTTTTAAATGAATTGACTAGTAATGTAAAAGTATTGTATAGAATTATTACACAGCACTGAATTGGATTAAAATGAATTTCATTTGGTGTAGTTTTAGATTAGTTTGTATTAATTTTTATATAACTTAAAAGTAACACTAAATTAATGTAAAAATGTTAAAACCTTCTAAATTTAAAACTTTTAATTTATTTTGGACATAAAAAGCTTAAAAACATTTTAAAGTTGGAGGCGAGATCATTGGATTATTTTCTTGGACGTGTAATCTAATAAAGAGGGGATTATTTTATTTTTATTTTATTTTTATTTTTTGAATTTGGAATTAGAATTTGAACTCCACATTTTATGGTGAAGTCATGTGGAAGTGCCATATGCTTACAACCACTTGATTTTTTTAATTATTGTTGGACAAAACATGGGATTAAGGTTACTTATCATAATCGTATGTCATGACTCTTGTCTCATTAACCAAACAATGTTTATAACAATTGATGATCAATTGTGTACTAGCTATGGCTCATTAAAGACCATTACTATCATTAAAATAGGATTAGGATTCATTTTTACTAAAGTAAATTAAGCAATAAGCTTTAAATTTGAACGAGAGTCTGTAAGCAGTTTGATCAACTAAAGTCAGTTAAGCGATTGTGAAAGAATTCTTGATTAAAAAAAAAAAGCTATTATTCATTCCAATGACAAAATAACTATTTAAAAGTATGTGATAATCAATAACGTTGTCAACACTAAAAACTTCAAATTGTTAGCATCTGCTAATAATATTGTTAACAAGTAACAACTTTTTTCCCCCCCGAAACGTACCGTATTCTTTATTTAAGGGTTAATGATACCACTTTCATCAACGCTGAATATTTCAATCTTTTTGGGATGAAAGTTTGTGTATAAATGTGAGGAGGAAAAAAAAAAGGAACAAAAGGAATATTCGGTTAAAGAAAAAGAAGGTAGAAGAAAAGGAAAACACCAGTTAAATATTGGTCAACAAATATGAAGAAAATATGGAAAGGCACTAAAAATGACTTTTTTTGTTTTTTTGTTTTTGTTTTTTGGTAATTGGATTTGGTCTAAATTGGTCAAGGATCAATCCAATGCTCTATTAAGAAATGTTAGCGAGCTTGATTACAAGAACTTCCAAAAGCAGTAGAGTATATTGCATATCAATATGAAAGTATATAAGCCACCGAAGTCCTCAAACTTTGAAGAAAGAAAACCGTTTTCTGCTTGTAACTTCTGCTAAGAGAATATACAGAAGTGAAAAATGAGTTATACACAAGAAGAAATGAAAAGGGTATATGAATTATTTCCAAATTGCTTCTCATGTGGTTGCTTTTTATGTGGCCACATTACTCACATATGACATAACTCCCTTTTTCTTGCCCTTGATTGGAAACCCATTTTAGATTCTATGATTTTGAGTTTCATGAACGTTTTCCTTCAGCCAAACTTACTCTCATTGCCCTTCCTTCTAGTTCCTGCAAAATGTAAAGAAAACAAGAGTAAGTTGAGTACCACACAAATATCTTGATGGAAGATGCTATATAATTAGCCGATCGTTACTCGAAACCTACTCCTCTTAAGTTGACATCTGTCTATAGGCAAGGACGGAACCAGTTAAAGCCTAACGTAGGGTGGCCGTTGCACCTAGAAATTTAGGCGAAATCTGATGGAATTTGTAGTTTGTCCCTAGTAATTTTAAATTTCTATGTTTCCCTACCTCATTATATACGCTCCCGCCCCTGAATTATATTTCTGGTTCTACCCCAGTCCGTTGGTCCCAATTTTTATAAAATAAGTTCAAAACAAGCGTTTTAACCCATGATAATTTGACACATCTGCATGGAGTTAGAACCACTGAGGATAAATAGAGGTGCTCAACCCTTCTAAATATGTGTATCTATCTATTCAGCAAAAAAAAAAAAAAAAAAAAGCCTTCTAAATATGTGTATCTATCTATTCAGCAAAAAAAAAAAAAAAAAAAGAAAAAAAAAAATTACAAGATGTGTTGAGATATTTTGATAACTAGATTTATCAAACATCTGAATATACCATTCCGTTGAGAGATTCCAAGGCAGTTTCCATCTCTGCTTTTGTGGAATAGCATACAAAGCCATAACCACGTGACTTTCCTGTCTCACCATCAAACAACACTCTTGCTCCAACCACATTTCCGTATTCTTGAAACGCTTGTGTCAAGCTCTCAGATGTCACTGACCATGACAGATTGCCAACAAAGAGCTTGTGTTCGGTTTCGGGGTATAGAGGTTCTTTCGGTTTCGGTTTGTCCGCGAAGTTCACCCTCAAGATTCGGCCCATGTATTGCTGCAAAGCTAGGAAAGAACACGTTTAGTACTAGGGAAGATTCATCATGTGAACATGGAACTTTTTCTATGTCCTAATTAGCACATTCACATTGAGAGAACGAGAGAGTTTCTTACACTTCCATCAAGATTTTCTATAACTGAATTGCAATCTTCAATGCTACTCATTGTTACAAATGCAAATCCTCTGCTTCTTCCAGTGTCCCTGTCATACAGTACCTAAAAACCATTTACCACAATTAGTGGCACTTACAGTTAAGGAAAACCAGAAGGAAAATGTTTCTAACAACACTGCTTAGAATTTCTCGCCCTAATATTTCAACTCGATCCGCATGCTAGCTCGTGTCATGAAAATAATTAGGCTCCAGGCATTCAACAAATCTACTGAGCAATCACATAAGATTTAATAATGTACTGAGCAATCGAATTCTGAAGATCTCAACTGCAATTTTTAATGTTTCAAATGGTGTCTAACCAATTATATGTTATATGTTATGTCATTTAACGGAAGCACTATTTAGAACATCAAAATTAGACCGAAATTAGACATCCCAATAATCTGTCTCTACTTGAACTATTTATTGGTCTATACATGCTCGTCTTTTTTTTCTTCTTTTCTTTTTTTCCTGGATCAACTAGACTGAAGATGTAAAGTAAAAGCTTCCAATTTTAGTTCATCTGAACCAAAACATCCCTAAACTAGTTAGTAATACTGTTCAAAACTATTGAAAAAAACAAAACCTCAATTAGCTCTGGACTTCCATAGTCCTGAATTATGCCAGCAAGCTGAGCACTATCCACACTGTAAGGCATATTCCCAAAGTAAAGCTTTGTATTGGAAGGAACAACCTGATCATCACCCGCTGATTCTACTTCCTCCTCCTCCTCGGCGGTCACCACCACTTCCTCCTGCGCCACTGCGGCGATCACTCTTGCAGCCCGGCATTTCTGCAAGGAGGAGGCGGAGGCGGAGGTGGCGGCAATGATCGGAAG
>NW_010364663.1:0-1105 GCF_000414095.1 Morus notabilis | reverse complement strand
AACGGCTGATGGGCCCCGTTTCGACACCAAACGTTGTCGCCGTTCTAGTTACGGTGGTAGAGCGCAAAGAGAGCTTCGATATAACCTTTGATGGGCGGCCCCGTTACGACACAAAAAGTTGTCACTAAATTCGTGGCGGTTGTAGAGGGCGAAGAGAGCTTTGAGCTGATGGATTGTGGGCTTCGTTACGACCCCCAAAGTTTTCCCCGTTCCCCTGCCATTCGTTGATCGCGATGAGAGCTTCGATCTAACGGCTAATGGGGCCCGTTACGACACAAAAAATTGTCACGGTTTCATGGCGGTTGTAGAGGGCGAAGAGAGCTTTGAGCTGATGGATTGTGGGCTTCGTTACGACCCCCAAAGTTTTCCCCGTTCCCCTGCCATTCGTTGATCGCGATGAGAGCTTCGATCTAACGGCTAATGGGGCCCGTTACGACACAAAAAATTGTCACGGTTTCATGGCGGTTGTAGAGGGCGAAGAGAGCTTTGAGCTGATGGATTGTGGGCTTCGTTACGACCCCCAAAGTTTTCCCCGTTCCCCTGCCATTCGTTGATCGCGATGAGAGCTTCGATCTAACGGCTAATGGGGCCCGTTACGACACAAAAAATTGTCACGGTTTCATGGCGGTTGTAGAGGGCGAAGAGAGCTTTGAGCTGATGGATTGTGGGCTTCGTTACGACCCCCAAAGTTTTCCCCGTTCCCCTGCCATTCGTTGATCGCGATGAGAGCTTCGATCTAACGGCTAATGGGGCCCGTTACGACACAAAAAATTGTCACGGTTTCATGGCGGTTGTAGAGGGCGAAGAGAGCTTTGAGCTGATGGATTGTGGGCTTCGTTACGACCCCCAAAGTTTTCCCCGTTCCCCTGCCATTCGTTGATCGCGATGAGAGCTTCGATCTAACGGCTAATGGGGCCCGTTACGACACAAAAAATTGTCACGGTTTCATGGCGGTTGTAGAGGGCGAAGAGAGCTTTGAGCTGATGGATTGTGGGCTTCGTTACGACACCCAAAGTTTTCACCGTTCCCCTGCCATTCGTTGATCGCGATGAGAGCTTGCATCTAACGGCTGATGGGCCCCGTTACGACACCAAAAGTTTCACCG
>NW_010364662.1:900-1220 GCF_000414095.1 Morus notabilis | reverse complement strand
TTGTCATCGTTTCTGTGCCATTCGTAGATCGCGAAGAGAGCTTCTTTAAACTAACGGTCGATAGGCCCCGTTACGACAGTAACATTTGTCGCCCTTCCCGGGGCGGTTGTAGAGCGCGAAGAGAGCTTCGATCTAACGGCTGATGGGCCCCGTTTCGACACCAAACGTTGTCACCATTCTAGTGGCGGCGATAGAGCGCGAAGACAGCTTCGATATAACCTCTGATGGGCCGGCCCCATTACGACACAAAAAGTTGCTGCTAAATTCGTGGCGGTTGTAGAGGGGGAAGAGAGCTTTGATCTGACGGATTATGGGACCCG
>NW_010364662.1:0-239 GCF_000414095.1 Morus notabilis | reverse complement strand
ATCACGAAGAGAGCTTCGATCAAACCACTGATGGGCCCCATTTCCACACCAAAAGTTATCGCCGTTCCCGTGGCGATTGTAGGGCGCGAAGAGAGCTTCGATCTAACGCCCGATGGGCCCCGTTAGGACACCAAAAGTTTTCACCGAAAACGTGGCAGGTGTAGATCACGAAGAGAGGTTCGATGTACCGGCTGATGGGCCAGTTACGACACCAAAAGTTGTCGCCGTTCCCGTGGCGG
>NW_010364661.1:0-993 GCF_000414095.1 Morus notabilis | reverse complement strand
TAAAATAAAACAAAAATGTTGTCAAAGCATTTTGAAATTTTCTACACACGATCCTTACATTATTCTGAGAATGCTTGCAAAAAATGGCATCGAATTGTGAAAAAGAAAACGCTGCCAAAAAGTACCCGGCCCGCGTAGTGCGGTGCCAGGTGGCCGGGATGACTTAAAAATTAACATTTTTTTTTATGTTTCACATTCTGAAATTAATATATGATTTTTAGGAATTAATGCAACAAGCGGCACCATTTTTTGATGAATATTATATTTTTTGATGATTTTCCCTATTTTTTATCTTCGAAAAACAAAATAAAATAAAAAATGATGTCAAAAAGTTCAAAAATTTTACTAAGACGATCCTTACATTATTCTAAGGATGCGTGCTAAAAATGGCATCAAATTATGAAAAAAGAAAACGTTGCTAAAAACTCTCCCACTGGCACAGTGAGGCGCCCAGGGGCTGGGATGGGTCAAAAATTCACATTTTTATTTATCTTTTGTGTTCTAAAACTAATATATGATTTTTAAGAATTAATACAACAAGTGGCAAGATTTTTTGATGAATATTCTATTTTTTGTGATTTTCTATATTTTTTACGTTTGAAAAATAAAATAAAATATAATAAAAATGACTTCATAAAATTTTAAGGACACGATCATTGTGCCTACAAAAAAGAGACAAAATGACAAAAAAAAAAAAACATTCACAAACAAAATGACATGTCGTTCTGACAAAAAGGGGAAAATATTCACAAACAAAATGACATATTGTTTATTAGATGCATAAAAAGGACATTTTTTTTCATGAAAAAAAAATCCACAAACGACATGTCATTTTGTGAAAAAGACAAGAATCTTTCGGCAACCAAATGACATGTCATTTTTTACCGATGTCTCAAAACGACGTCGTTTTGTCAAAAATAACACAAAACTTTTAGGCACGAAATGACAAGTCTTTTTTTTTATATGACGAGAAATGACGTCGTTTTCCACAAC
>NW_010364660.1:957-1109 GCF_000414095.1 Morus notabilis | reverse complement strand
CAAAGGAACGCTCAAAACTTTTGTTGCGTAACGGTGCCCATCAACCGATTGATCTAATCTCTGTTTGTGCTCTACAACCACCACGGGAACAGCGACATCTTTTGGTGTCGTAACGGGGCACCTCATCCGTCATATCGAAGCTCTCTTCGTGC
>NW_010364660.1:0-209 GCF_000414095.1 Morus notabilis | reverse complement strand
CCCGTTACGACACCAACATTTGTCGCCCTTCCCGGGGCGGTTGTAGAGCGCGAAGAGAGCTTCGATCTAACGGCTGATGGGCCCCATTTCAACACCATACGTTGTCGCCATTCTAGTGGTGGTGGTAGAGCACGAAGGGAGCTTCGATATAACCTCTGATGGCCGGCCCTGTTACGACACCAAATGTTGTCGCTTTATTCGTGGCGGTT
>NW_010364659.1:1177-1584 GCF_000414095.1 Morus notabilis | reverse complement strand
AGTGTAAAGGTTTTCTCTCATGGAGTTGGAAGTGGAACAATCAACGCTCGGTGTGAAGAATGTCAAATTTAGGACAAATAGTCAAACGAACATTGACCAAAAGATAGGTTAATCAACTACTAGAACATTCCACCATTCTTACCACAACCCAACTTTTGAGATTTCATTCAGGTCAAACAGAAATTTACACAAACGAACAAAGAGCCAAAAAAATGCATAGGAAAATAAATTACTTTTTTTTTTCTTTTTTTTTCTTCTTTTTTTTTTTTGGTAAAAGAAAACCTGCAAAAATAAGTGAATGTTAGAAAGGTGTTCTTTTGACAAACAACTATATAGCATCGAATGTGATTACGACCAAACTACAGGATCTGTGAAATGTTGCTCTTGCTCAGTTTTTTTTTTTTTTT
>NW_010364659.1:0-1102 GCF_000414095.1 Morus notabilis | reverse complement strand
CATCCCTCAAGCATATGCACCAAGCATACCACTAACCATGTAATGATGTTCTAATAGTGATTTTACCAGCTCAAAAGATCAATGAAGGTTCAAAAGTTGTTTAGTACTCACCAAAAATCAAGCACTTAAACTTGGGAATTTTCTCAGCTGACATGCATTAACATCCATCTTACCACAAGGTTTAGCGTGTGCAAAAAGAAACTCTGGAAGTCATTTCTTAGTAACCAAGACAGCGAAAATCGACCCAAACCAAACATTTTGAATCATACTCAGATAACTTCACAAAAATTTTCACCCAAATATCAACATGACAAAAATCACTCTTACGCATGAATATGCTCACCACCCCCAACCAAAATCAGACAGTGTCCGCAATGTCAAAAATTATGGAAATATAGAGAAAGTAGACACCTGGATGATGAGCATTCCACATATAAGCACAACTTGAGCTTCCTGATATGATTCTCCAAAAACACACATAAAAAATGTAAAAAGAAACGAAGAAAATAGAAAATGAAAATATGATACAGGAGATGTGAGCAAACTACTCAGGGCTGGTAAACGGGGTCGTCGAGAATGATCTCTTCAACCTGGTTCACCCGCTCTAAGTAATTTTTCAGACGCTGGCCATTTACTTTGAAGATTCTCCCATCAGTCGGGTCCTCAACCTCGACAGCACCATTGGGAAGAATGCGTTTTACTATGAACTGGCCAGTCCACCACGACCTCAACTTACCGGGGTGGAGATGCAAACAGGAATGAATTTTGTATGCTATGTACATATGTATTGCTGCCATATTGGTATTGTCAATACTTAGATGGCGAGAAGGAGAGATAGAGATATAAATTGGAGCCCAGAAGCTGAGGAACAATTGCTTAGACGTCTAGGTGAGTTCAATTTATTAAACTCTGTCGATACCACCCCTCACCGAGACAAATACACACAATGGGCGGCGGAGCTAAGTGGGCATTTTATCATCCCCCTAAGTTGGGACAAAGTCAAACAAAAAGCTAGTAGACTGAAGAAAATGTTTGATGCTGAGTTTAATGGTTGCTTCAGAATCATCATAAGCCTCGAATGAAGAAAAAAATTCACAAACAA
>NW_010364658.1:0-1272 GCF_000414095.1 Morus notabilis | reverse complement strand
GCAGGTCCCCAAATCATTAGTATGAACCTGGGGAGAAGCATCTAGAAATTGTAGAATTTAACAGGAGAACCACAAAGGATGTGAGACGTATCACAAAGAGGTTTGATACAGCTCACAGTCGCCAGAAGAGCTATGCGGATAAACGCCGCAGACCTATAGAGTTTCAGGTAGGAGACTTAGTTTTTCTGAAGGTGGTACCGATGAAAGGAGTAATAAGATTCGGTAAAAGAGGGGTATGCGACATATCCATCGCATGTATTGCACCAGGAACCTGTCAAAGTGCACGCAGTCCAGATCCTAGCTCGCGAGGAGAAAACCTTAAGGAATAAAGTAATTCCTCAGGTTAAAGTCTTGTAGTGAAATCATAATATTGAGGAAGCTACTTGAGAATGCGAAGAGAATACGAGGAAAAGCTACCCCGAGTTGTTCTAATTTTCGGGACGAAAATTTCTTAAGGGGGGTAGATTGTAATGACTGAGAAAATTCCAGACCTTAAATAATACAATTCATGTATTTTTAAGCCAAGGATTTTCTTAGAAAATATTATGTTATATTGTGAATGGAGGATTTATGGAATTAATATATGTATTCCTAAATTCTATAGCAAATTTCATGTTAAGTTCATGTTTCGATCAAGTAAATTCGATCGATAAATTCTCGCCGTATTTTAAGGCGGAATAATTTTCAGTACAAGTATAGTTTGAGAATCTTAATTTCAAGAATCTCTAAGCACAGCACGATGTTAGCGGCGTATAAAAAAAAATGCACTGTCATTTTAAAAGAAGAAAAAAAAATCATTAATTGCCAGACAGTTAGGTTAAAGTCGCAAGATAAATACCTATAGTAGATGGGTACAATATGAGCTCGGGAGTTGACACTGTCAGAAACGTCATTCTCAGGATAGAATGCAGAAAAGTAAAATTTAGAATTTTTTCAGTCTAAAATTAATTTCAAGACTTGAAACAGTTTGAAATATTACGCGAGTAAGAATATAAAACAATATTGAATTATTCAGAAATTAATATTGGACTGTAAGTAGTAGATTAACTTACGTGAGCTAAACTAATTACCTCTAATCAGTATAAATTTAATCTGTTTAGAGGAAATAATTGAGGATAAGATCAGGCACGTAATCTTGCCTTAATCAGATACTTTATATAGTAAAATTTTTAGGATTCTTGCACTTTCTTTCTCTTATTCTCGCTCATTCTCTCTCTCCTTTCACGTTCTCCCACACAAACCATCAATGGCCAAATACTCAAGTTAAGATTC
>NW_010364657.1:0-264 GCF_000414095.1 Morus notabilis | reverse complement strand
GCGAAGAGAGCCTCGATGTGACGGATTATGGGCCCCGCTACGACACCAAAACTTTTCGCCGTTCCCATGGCAGTTGTAGATCGCGAATAGAGCATCGATCTAACGGCTGATGGGCCCCATTCTGACACCAAAAGTTGTCGTCATTCCCGTGCCATTCGTAGATCAAGAAGAGAGCTTCTTTAATCTAACGGTCGATGGGCCCCGTTACAACACCCCCATTTGTCGCCCTTCCCGGGACGGTTGTAGAGCGCGAAGAGAGCTTCG
>NW_010364656.1:0-6567 GCF_000414095.1 Morus notabilis | reverse complement strand
TTCCCTAATTGTAGGATCAAGGCCTTATGCCCCTGCTTTTGGATATACTTGCGCACGATCGAGCGATTGGGGATTGAAGGCTGTCATATTTATAAGCGCTCGGTAGGCCAAAACTTTCCAAACTTCCTCTGTCTTGCTGAAACTCTGCGCAAATTCTCCCAGGACTCGTTGCGTTCTTCAGTGATATTTCTCCCAGAGCCCGTGCCTTCACCTCGCTTCTAAACTCCTGGTAAGGATTTCCTGTCTATCCCTCTTGCTTTTACCGCATTTAATCTATCCTGGCTCCTGGTAGATTCTTCGAATAGGGGAAATGACTAAAAACTAGTATAATATGAGTATTAGGAACTATTCTGACCTTTATTCACAGTTTTAGAGTAGCCACTGGGACTTTGAGCAGTTTTGGGTTTGTTTAATATTCTAGACTTAGCTTGAACAGTCGCCGTCGTGCTTGAATGGTCGGCGTCTTAGTTGAATAGTCAATGCCTTAGTTGAATGGTCGTCGTCTCAGTTCCTAGCTCTAACCAACAGGGATTCCTTGGTTTCTTAGACCCCAAATTGATTTTCCTTCCCCTCGACTTATAGGACTAACCTTAGGTTCTTTCTTCACAGTAATGGCACCTAGAAGAAGGCTTCATCGAGGGGGAGTACATGTCGTCAGGCCGGATCCGTCTCCGGCTGCGGAGTCTTCCTCTATTCATACTGCCAGCGACCCTCTCCTAAGGGATGTCGAGGACTAC
Source organism: Morus notabilis (assembly GCF_000414095.1). Lineage (NCBI taxonomy): Eukaryota > Viridiplantae > Streptophyta > Magnoliopsida > Rosales > Moraceae > Morus > Morus notabilis. The sequence goes on along the minus strand of NW_010364656.1, from coordinate 5,830 downwards.
ATCCCGGACCGGAGGGATAACGAAGACAGTGAGGACCGGATGATCGACGGTAGTGATGAGGGACATGCCACCGAAGCTTCCTCTTCTGGTGGTTCCCTGATCGGGGGCTCCACCGTTGGGATCAACGGTTGGGATACAAATGTTCTGGTCGCGTCTGTGGGGCCAGACGAGGATCGGCTGTGGTTTACGGCCGACTTTGTGGAGCCAAAGACCCGTGATAGGGACATCATCCACACATACTAGAAGGGGCGCGTGGATGGTCGCTGGTTTGAGTTCCTCTTGCCAGCCCCCCATCACAGGGCGAGTCAGCCTCCCCCAGGGTATCTATCTGTATACCCGGGCCACATTACTGCAGGGATGACTCTCCCCATTCATCCATTTTTGAAGGACTTTTCCGACCTTCACGGCATCTCCCCCACCCAACTGGCGCTAAATTTTTGGTATATTTTTGCCAGCATGTGGATACTTTGGGACCGAAGGTTTGACGTAGAGCTGCCTTTAGATGAATTTCTTTTTGTATATAAGCTCTGCCAAGTCCCTAGATGCGAGGGATGGTATTTCTTGGGTAGTTATGGCCGGTCGGAGCCCAAATTTGGAAGGTTAATAAAGGGACTGCCATCGTCGTCTCACGGATGGAAGCCTATGTTCCTCCTAGTCAAAGGCATGTTCGACGTCCACCTCGAGGACAGGCCCTTTAAACGAAAAGGGGTGAAAAGGTCCTTCGGGATGCTAAGTATGTACCTTCGATTGCTTTTCCTGTCGCCGTCAGGTTGTTACACCGCTGACCCTAATTTCTTCCGTATAGTTTTCCAAGATCGCCCCCAGCTCGCTGGTAGCAGGCTCACCCGGGTTAAGACAGCCTTCAGCTATTCAGAGGACGAGTGCCACATCAAAACCCTTTTGACTCGGGAGAACTTAGAGCATTCTGGTATCCTGTTATCCTTTCCTGACCCGGTCGATACTGACACCATCAAAGACTTTTTCCATTTTACCGCCGGCAGTACGTTGTTTTTTTCTTTTTTTTTACTTATGCTTTGTCTGCCACAGAGATAAGGACCCTCAGGCTGCGCATTCCAGGGGACAAGAGGCGCTCAAAGAAGAAGCCTCGTGACTCGTCGAGCGAAGCCGATGTCGCTGGTGTTCCACCGAGGTAACCGGCCGAGGAATCCTCTGCCCAGGAGGCGCCGATGCCTTATCATGAGGAGACCCCTGCAGTGGGAGCTGAATCGACGCCGTTAATTGACATTACCGATGCTCCCGAGGCTTCTGAGGCTCCTCCGGAGAAAGAGGCAGTGCTGCTTCTGGGGGTGAGGGTCTTTGACCCGAACTTTGTTGTGCCTGACATTTTCTGGGGCCAAATAGACGCAACACTAAAATTGCCCCCACGCTTTTCTATCCTCTTCCAGGCAATGTACGAGTTCTTCTTCGAGCCAGATTGGGATAGCGCTTGTGATATGTCTTTGGTCGACCACACCCGTCGGCAAATCTCCTTTCAGATTCATGTAAGTTCCTTTTGCTTGGTGGATTATGTTTGCATATGCATTTCTTTTTCTGACTGCTTTATTTTTTACAGTCCCCCGTCCTCTCCATCCTTAACTACCTTGAAGTGGTTAAAGTGGACGAGAGGAGCAAAACGATGGATCGCACTGAAGAGCGCCTGAAGGCTCCCCTTAGGAAGGTAAGGGATGACAAGGAGGAGACCTCTAATCAGTTTGCCCTCGTTGTCGAAGAGCTGAAGGCGGCGAAGGATGATTTAGAGGCCGCCAAGAAGGAAATTGCCCTCATCCGCAAAGAGGCCGCTGACTCAAAAGAGACCTTGCACAAGGAGGCCATCAACCTTGGCAAGCAGGAGGGGAAGAAGGAGGGAGTCAAGGAGTTCATGGCCTTTGCAGACTTTGCTCAGAGAAACTCCGAGGTTGCTGCCAAGGCTGTTGAGGATTTCAAATCCTCTGATGAGCTTCTTGTCATGCGTGCCAAGGACATAGAGTCTGTGGGGCAACAAATTGTTGCCAAAATCAATAGGCACATCCCTGTCCTCAACTTGGACTTCCTCTACGAGCCTCCTTCTGACGACGAAGGTTCTTCTTCTAAAGGCAATGGCGGCAAGGGCAGTAGTGGGGTAGCGGCGAGCGATCGTAATGCTGGCGGAGACGGAGATGCTTAGTTTAATTTCTGCGATTGTATAAGAATTTTTTGAATATATTTCAAGACAATTTTTCATCCTTCATTGCTCTTTCGCTTTTTGTTTGGTGATTTTTGGGGCCTCTCCTCCTTAGGGGAGTTAGCCACTTGCGTGCCCCTTAGGGCCTGGCAGATTTAACTCTGCCTACTTGAAGCCTCTCCTCCTGAGAGGAGTCGTCCGTCTGGACGCCCTTTGGGGTCGTTGTCTTAGCAAATTTCGTAAAATTTGTCAAGTGCTCATCTCTCCTCCTTGGAGGAGACGACATTTATTTTACCCCTTGGGGTCGTCGTCTTAGCAAATTTCGTAAAATTTGCCAAGTGTTCGTCTCTCCTCCTTAGAGGAGACGACGTTTATTTTACCCATTGGGGTCGTCGTCTTAGCAAATTTCGTAAAATTTGCCAAGTGTTCTTCTCTCCTCATTGGAGGAGACGACGTTTATTTTACCCATTAGGGTCGTCGTTTTAGCAAGTTTCGTAAAATTTGCCAAGTGTTCGTCTCTCCTCCTTCGAGGAGACGACGTTTATTTTACCCCTTGGGGTCATCGTCTTAGCAAATTTCATAAAATTTGCCAAGTGTTCGTCTCTCCTCCTTGGAGGAGACGACGTTTATTTTACCTCTTGGGATCGTCATCTTTCAGTGATCCGTAGACCCCTTACTGCCCCCATGTCTGTTTAATATACCTTGGTTTTTTAAGCAGACATGTTATTAAGGGGTAAATTCCTTCTTTGTAGTGGCTCAATTTTGTGATAAATGAGTCATACATTATTATTGAAAAGCTAATACAAGAAACACACTTATTGATAATACAATCTTAGCTGTTCCGCATTCCACATGTGTTGAACCTTCTTGTCGTTGAGGCTTTCTAATACGTAGGTCCCTAGGCGTACTAGTTCCCTAATGCGGTAAGGTCCTTCCTATGTTGGGCCCATAGGACCAGTATTTTTTAGCTTTGTACTTTGCGTCACCCTTTTTAATACCAGATCCCCCGGGGTGAACCTCCTTTGCTTGACTTTTTTATTGTAATATCCCGTCGTCCTTCGTTGATAGGCGGCGAGGCGTAGTTGGGAGTCGAGTCTTTTTTCTTCCAAAAGGTCGAGCTCACCATTCATTGCTTCTGCGTTTGTGTCGTCGTTATACGGGACAGTTCTTAGCGTCGGCGTTGAGATTTCTATGGGTAGGATTGCCTCGGCGCCATACATCATGGAAAATGGTGTTTCGCTTGTAGTAGTTCGACTCGTCGTCCTATAAGACCATATGATCTTTGGGAGTTCTTCAGCCCATCTTCCCTTCAAATCATCAAGTCTTTTCTTTAGGGTGTACTTCAAGATTTTGTTAATGGCTTAACTTGGCCGTTAGACTGCGGATGTATTGGAGCTGAGAAGTCCTTTCAAATGCCCAAACTATCACAAAATTTACGCGTTGAGGCGTTGTCAAACTGCTTTCCGTTGTTCGATACAATCGAGTATGGGACTCCGAACCTGCGCACAATGTTGTTCCATATGAAGTTTGTGCAAGTTGCCTCCGTAGTAGTAGTTAGGGCTTTCACCTCAACCCATTTAGTGTAGTAGTCTACTGCGATGATGGCAAACTTGAAGCCCCCGGGTGCAAGGTGTCAGGGTCCGATTAGGTTGATCCCCCATTTGACAAAAGGCCATGGGCTAAGAATGGATGTTAGGTTCTCTGGGGGTGCTCTAGGAATTGTGGCATATTTCTGGCACTTATCACAACGCCGAGCGTATTGAAATGCGTCCCTTTTAAGCGTGGGCCAATAGTACCCCTGCCTCAAAACCTTAAGAGCAAGAGATTGCCCCCCAGCGTGATTACCACATACTCCTTCATGGATTTTTCAGAGGACTCCTCGTGCCTCATCGCCATTTAGGCACCCTTGTAAAGGCATTGAAAAGCCTCATCGGTATAACATACCATCATACAACAGGTACCGGGCTGCTCTGTATTTGATCCGTCTCGTCTCATCTTTATCATCGGGCAGCTTTGCGTCTGCCAAGCATTGGACGAGTGGTGTCATCAAATCGTCGACCGTCTGAACAACCAAGGCTTCGTCCCTCTCGTCAATGGTTGGCCGCTGAAGTTCCTCGATAGGGATGACTCTTAATATATCAGAATCTTTTGATGACGCTAACTTAGGCAGAGCGTCGGCGTTTGTATTTTCAGTTCTGGGTACCTGTTGTATCTCATAACTTTTGAACTTTACAAGTTCATTTTTTACCTTTTTTAAGTACGCACCCATTTTTTCACCGCGAGCTTGGTATTCTTCTTTTACTTGCCCGACGACTAGTTGGGAGTCACTAAAGATGCGGATTTTTTGAATCTTCAATTGACCGGCCAATCGTAATCTCGCGATCAGCGCCTCATATTCAGCTTCATTATTTGACGCCTTAAATTGGAATCGTACCGCCGAGGTAATCTTGTGGCCCTCGGGGCTGACAAGCATGACGCCGACTCCTTACCCAGTTTCGCTCGATGCTCCATCCACACAGAGTTCCCACTCGACTGTCTTAGCCTCTTCATCTGTGGGTGGAGTTGGTCTGTGAGAATTCTGCCAGGAAATCCGCCAATGTTTGCCTTTTGATTGCTGCTCGTGGTACATACTTGATGTCGAACTGAGTTAATTCTACTGACCATTTGAGGAATCGGCCGGAAGTTTTAGGCTTTTGTAGTGCATGTCTCAACGGGTGTTTGTCAAGACCCGTATCGCGTGGTCCTGGAAGTAATGCCGAAGCTTCCTTGAGGCCACCATCAGGGCGAGGGCCACCTGTTCCATTTCGGTATATCTAGACTCGGCGTCCAAGAGTCTCTTGCTTACGTAATATACTGGTAGCTGGACTCTTTCTTTATTTCTGATGAGCACAGAACTCACATCATGTATAGATACTGAGATATAAAGATTTAGCTTCTCATCCGGAATTGGCTTTGACAAGATTGGGGGCCTACCTAAGTGCTCTTTCAGCTCTTGGAAGGCTTCCTCACATTGCGGCGTCCACTCAAACCGTTTACTTCCTCTTAGAGCGTTGAAGAAAGGCACACATTTATCCGTTGCCTTAGAAATGAACCTATTGAGGGCGGCGATGTATCCCGTTAGACGTTGCACCTCTTTTGGCTTTGTTGGAGACTTCATATCTTGCAAGACTTTAATCTTTTCTGGATTGGCTTCTATTCCCCGGTTACTGACCATGAAGTCGAGAAACTTTCTTGATCCGACCCTGAAGGCACACTTTAGGGGGTTGAGCTTCATGTGGTACCATCTCAGTACATCGAACATTCATCCCAAATGGGCGGCATGTTGAGCAGCCTTGACGCTTTTTACCAGCATGTCGTCGACATAAACCTCCATCGATCTTCCAATTTGGTTAGCAAACATTTTATTTACTAGCATCTGGTATGTTGCCCCTGCGTTTTTCAAGCCAAAGGGCATTACCTTGTAACAATAGAGGCCCCTATCGGTTATGAACGACGTATGCTCTTCGTCAGATGGATGCATGGGGATATGATTGTATCCTGAGTAGGCGTCCATGAAACTTAACATTTCGTGACCGGCTGTGGCGTCGATCATTTGGTCGATTCAGGGAAGAGGAAATCCATCTTTTGGGCATGCTTTGTTGAGGTCGCTAAAATCAACACATGTCCTCC
>NW_010364655.1:325524-338504 GCF_000414095.1 Morus notabilis | reverse complement strand
AAAAAAAAAAGAAAATGATATAGCCACGACAATTGTGCATACAAGTGATGAAATAAAAGGCAACAAAGTGAATATTTAATAATATACTAATGGAAATGGAACAATAAGAAAGGTTAAAGTTAAGATGTGATGTTATATATTCAAATTATTTATTCACACATTTATTCTACTTACTAGGCTTTAGCTCACTTATTTATTGTGATGCAGATGAAGGCACATCCTGACATTAGATGTACATTATTTTGGTGGTTGGTTGGCATCATCCTTCGTACCAAGACTTTTGTATATGGACGATGTTGACCTGTTTGAGGCTGTGAGTTACTAACTATTTACTATGCTCATGTTTTTGTATGTAAGAACTGTCGGATCTATTTTTAGGATATGTATTATACTGTATATATGGGACATCAGTCAAAAGAAATGTTACAGCCCACCCTCCCAAAAATCTCAAGAATCCAGATCACTGGGGTCGTTGCTGTGATAGATTCATGTTCGACAAGTTTCAGGTAATTGTAAATCTTTTATATATTGTTGTTTTATTATATATAAAAAATGTTAATTTTACCAAAGCTGAATTTAATAATAAATAGAAAAAGTCGAGAATCAATAAACTTAATCGTAGCATCCAAAAGTGGTCGGGCTTTCACAGTCGGTTGTCGTACTCCCTACATCGCGAGAAGAAAGTTAGTATTTGTTAATAATTTATTCAATATAAAGGTTAATTTGATAATCGATTACACTATATTCATATACATACAAATTATTAAATAGTCCAACACACGGACCCAACAGCTGATGTTCGCCATCGATAACTGGGGGGCCATGCATCGTCATAGGGATACTTAGGTTAATCCCCAAGCTGAGCAGACTTTTGTAAGTAAACTCGTAGTGCTTAATTATATATTTTCTATTTAAATTAGATTATGTATTTAATTATTTTTCTTATAATATTTATAGCATTGGATGGAGGGAGAAAGGGAAACACAAATCTAGACGTAGTATGCTGATGCTCTTACTCAAAAGTCGATGGCTGGAGTTAATAAAGGACTATGATTGTATTATCAACTGTCACCCAGGTAAGGTGAATATGGTTGCTGATGCTCTTAGTCAAAAGTCTCACCTAGTATCTCAGTTGTATTAGTAATTCAGCGACCTTTAGCAAAGGACTTACAAAAGTTAGATTTGGAGATAGTTTCACATGGGTTAATTAAAAGATTGCTTGGACTGACATTGTAACCTACACTACTAGAGAGGATTAAGAATGGTTAAAATTCAGATCCTTATCTTTGTCATGTTAGGGAAGAGATTGGAACTAAGAAACGAAGGGATTTTAAAATCACTAATGATGGAATAATTCAGTATGGGACAAGACTTTGCGTACCGAAACATGGAGACCTCAGAAAGGAAATCTTAAAAGAAGCTTATAACACCCCTTATTCAATACACCCCGCTACAAGAAAAATGTATACAGATTTAAAAAATCATTATTGGTGGCCAGGTTTGAAGAGGAATATTGTTGAATTTGTAGCATCATGTCTCACTTGTCAGCAAGTTTTGGGAGAGCACCAGAGACTTGCAAGTGTGTTACAACCTTTAATGGTTCCTCAATGGAAATGGGAAGAAATTGCCGTAGACTTTGTGAGTGGTTTACCAAAGACCAAGAAAGGGTATGACTCTATATGGGTTATTGTTGATGGATTGACAAAATCAATACATTTTCTTTCAGTTCACATCACTTATACCAGTGACAATATGCTCGATTATATCTGAAGGAGATTGTTAGATTACATGGGGTACCAATAACAATTATGTCAGATAGAGGATCTCAATTTACATCCATATTTTGGAAGAGCCTACAGAGAGATATGGGAACCAAATTGAACTTTAGTACAACATTTCACCCACAGACAAATGGTCAATCAGAGAGAACCATTTAGATCTTAATAGATATGCTAAGAGCATGTGTACTTGATTTTCAGAAGACATGGACTGAATATTTGCCACCAGTAAAATTTGCATATAACAACAGCTGCCAAGCAACCATATGTATGGCACCTTATGAAGCATTATATGGTCGGAAGTGTAGATCCCCAATTCACTGGGATGATATGGGTGAGAAGAAGTATCTGGGTCCAGAGTTAGTACAGCAAACAGAGGAGGCAATTCAGAAGATTCATGGTAGGATGTTAACAACCCAAAATTGACAAAAGAGTTATGCTGATGCAAAGAGAAGAGATGTGGACTTTGAAATATGAGACAATTTTTCTAAGACTTGCGCTAATGAAAGGGGTTATAAGTTTTTGCAAGCAAGGGAAATTAAGTCCAAGATACATTGGACCATATGATATTGTCGAAAGAATTGAAAAAGTGGCTTATAGACTGGCTCTACCACTAGCACTAGCAAGAGTCCATGATGTATTCCATGTATCGATACTGAGGAAGTATGTGCCGGACCCATCACATGTACTACGCCAAGAGGATATAGAGTTGAACAAAGACTTGACTTATGAGGAACAACCAGTGAAAATCTTGGACAACAGAGTGAAGCAACTTAGAAATAAAGAGACATCTCTAGTTAAGGTCCTTTGGAGAAGTCAACAGGCGGAGGACGCGACATAGGAATTGGAAAGTGAAATGAGATTGAAGTATCCACACCTATTTGGTAAGTAAATTTTGAGGATGAAATTTTTATAAGGAGGGGAGAATTGTGATACCTAAAATTTCTCACATACTAGTGGCCAATGCATTTTATGACATTTTAGCATCATGCATATGATACATAAACATTTTGTTATTTTATATGCATTCATGTATTATAATGGTGTACATTGTAAATTAAAGTAAATCATATGTTTAGTGTGTTCATTACACATAAGAGTGACTCGGGGTTGCTAAAGAGAAGGATCCAGTAAGTTGGGTACTGGACATAAACTTGTTCTTTGAAGATTTACAAGAATTTCTAAGTAAAATGTAAAATGTGGAGTCCTAACAGGGTTTTTAAGGTAAGTTTAGTGAAAATGTGCACATTGGTCTGACGTGTGCTAAGATTTGCAATTAAGTTAATAAGCCAAAGAAATTACTTAAGGTGATTATAAGGTTGAAATAGGGTTGACATTGGGATGACGATAAGAGTTTAATGTTCGTGTTACTTTAGAAGCCCTAAATTGAGCATATTTTGGCATTCGAGTTTGTGGAGTCAAATTGAGATTTTATTAGGGTTCTAAAGCAATCATGGATCCTAATAGTTAGGGTAAGAATGAAATAGAAAGTGATTATGTTAGATGTTTAAAATTGAATGAAAAGTATGGGAGATGTAAAGTTAGAATTTCTCACATACTGAAATTTCGGTGCAAGCTCATACACCAAATTTGGTAGGCCAAATGCTTGGCTATGACCTTGTTCATACTTTGAGAATTTATGTAAGTTTTGTGTGCAAGAGAAGGTGGTAAGACAGCCGTTTAAGGAGATATTAGATTAGAGGAGAGGAGAATGCTTCATGGTTAAGTAAATTGAGATGCCTACTTGTCTCTTTAATGTGTTAAGCAAGGAGATGAAGAAGAATCAGCCCCAAAACCTTCTAGTCCAAGCCTCCTCTGGTTCCATAGTGCTTCTCCAGCCATTTCTTAAGAAAACCAAAGCAATTCCAAGTGGTTTGATGAAGGATTGATCATAGGAACACCAGGAGATTGAAACTAGTGTAAGGTAAGGTGAATTTTGTGAATTTAGTTTTATTTCTCTCATGATTGGTGATAAATCCGTGTTCTAATCCTTTGGGATTGTTTTAGAGTCTACTCCAAGAGTTTATAAGAGGTTTAGATGATTCAGAGGGTTTTATTTATAGTTAGGTCATGATTTTTGGGTTATGAGATCTTTGATATGTTAGATTGAAGCCAATAAAAAAATAATGGAGCTAACTCAATTGGAAAATGGTGGTTTTGAAGCTCGTTTTCTTGGAGCTGTCTAGATTCAAGTCAGTTTTAATTATGCTTCAAGTTTTTATTTATTTACCTAGGCTACGAAGCTCAAATGAGCTAAAATTTTGAGGCTATCTCGTTTTACATGTTGTCTAAATGCTCCTAAAACAGTTTTGGCAATATCCTTGAGGTTTGAGAGTTATGGTTTTAAAATTACAGCTGGTTCCTGAGAACTTTGGTGGTTTTGTTATAATTTTATAATTTAGGTTATTTTATGATACTAATTTATTTAGGAGATTAACAAGTATTTTAAGCTTTGGGGAGTGGTAAAATGTAGGAGAAACTCTGGAAATTTTTTTAAAAATGGTTTGGAAGGGTTTAGAGACCATTTGGGCTGTTTTGGGTTGGCTGAGCGCACCAAGTTGCATGCTGTGGGCACCCAGCATGCTGCAGTAGGCCCTGGGGCACACCAGTGGGGCGCTAGCGGCCCTTGTGCATGTACCTTGGGGCGTTGGCCGCCCTACGCACCCTATTCATGCTTTCCAGCGCCCTATGCATGCTGTGTGCGCATGGTTGGTCCCCTGGTGCCCACTTGCGTCCACGGTTGAGCCTAGGATGCGCCGAAAATAGGGTTTTGAGCCATTTTCTGATTTTAGCCATTTCAAGCTATTTTAAGTTTGAATTGGCCATTTATGACACATCTGACGAAAATTTACTATATTCACCTAAATGATTCTTTTTTATAGTATTTTATTAAGTAAAATCTTTAAGTTATGAGAAAATTTAGGGAAAAATTTATTTAGAGGCTTTAAATGAAAACTGTAATTTGTTGAGCCATTTTAGGCTATATTTTGAGTTATTTTCATTAATTATGAAACTAATGATAATACATTTAAATACCCAACATTACAGTTGTTCACATTGGATCCACCAAGAGGAACCCCGAAGTCATACTTTCTGTCATACGGTGCGAGGTAAGTAGAATATCACCTGTATCACCATAATAATTTTGCATAGTACATAAGTGATACTTGATTATTTGATGTATATGTATAATGCACAAAGTATGTACATGGTACAAAATAAAAGAAAATGCTATGTAAGGAATGAGTTGATAAAAATTTACCAAAGTAATCAAGAGGAGTGATAGTAATGAGGCTAAAACAATCCTGATGGGGATATTAATCACCACAAAGTCTATGGGAGACACATGATAATGATTTGGCCATAAGGTCTGGGACCACTAAATCTCTAGGAGACAGGTGATAATCATTGTGAAGGCGATAAGGTCTGGGACCACTAAGTGTCTGGGAGACACAAGATACTATTAATAATGGCCAGAAGGTCTGAAAAAAAAGAAAATGATAAAGCCACGACAATTATGCATACATGTGATGAAATAAAAGGTAACAAAGTTAATATTTAATAATATACTAATGGAAATGGAACAATAGGAAAGACTGAAGTTAAGATGTGATGTTACATGTTCAAATTAATTATTCATGCATTTATTCCTTAGTTCACTTATTTATGGTGATGTAGATGTAGGCACATCTTGATATTAGATGTACATTATTTAGGTGGTTGGCTGGCGTCATTCTTAGTACCAGGACTTTTGTCTATGGACGATGCTAACCTGTTTGAGGCCCTGAGTTACTAACTATTTACTATGCTCTTGTTTTTGTATGTAAGAACTGTCTGATCTATTTTTAGGATATGTATTATACTGTATATATGAGACATAAGTCAAAAGAAATACTAAAATCATGTTTTTGTACCATTGCACAAAGAAAGTCTTAAAAAGTTCAAATTTGTCCCACATTTTAATGTTACCAATCTAAAGAAAACTCAAGGTAAGTTAGAAATAAGTTTTGAAAGAGTAACGACACCTTGCATAACTAGGTAACTTTAAGGTTAGACTAGGTGGGACAACCCACCCCCCTAAAAATCTCAGGAATCCAGATCACTAGGGTCGTTGCTGCGATAGATTCATGTCCGACAAGTTTTAGGTAATTGTAAATCTTTTATATGTTGTTGTTTTATTATATATAAAAAATGTTAATTTTGCCAAAGCTGAATATAATAATAAATAGAAAAAGTCGAGAATCAATAAACTTAATCGTAGCATCCAAAAGTGGTCGAGCTTTCACGGTTGGCTGTCGTACTCCCCACATTGCGAGAAGAAAGTTAGTATTAGTTAATAATTTATTCAATATAAATGTTAATTTGATAATCGATTACACTATATTCATATACATTCAAATTATTAAACAGTCCAACACAGGTACCCAACAGCTGATGTCCGCCATCAATAACTGGGGGGACATGTATCATCATGGGGATACTTGGGTTAATCCCCAAGCTGAGTAGACTTTTGTAAGTAAAATCGTAATGCTTAATTATATTTTTTTATTTAAATTAGATTATGTATTTAATTATTTTTCTTATAATATTTGTAGCATCGGATAGAGGGATAAAGGGAAACGCAGATCCAGAAGCAGTATGCTACTTTTAGATCATCCGCAACATAAGCGGTTAACGAGGAAGGTATTATCGAGCATGTTCTCGAAACCTATAGAGGACATAAGATGAGAGTGGGCCGCACACTCCCGCAAAGGGTTTATTGAGGGGATGCTCGTCATCTGGCTCACGTTCAGCAAGATCTTCTACGACATGTACGGACCCACACGTAGAAGAATACTTGCAACCGAGTTACTAGCAAAGCCTGCAAATGTACGAGAGCTTCAGAATGATGTAGGACATGATGGCTGAAATGCACCCCAACATTCAGTTCCCATCGGTTACTCCTCCCGTGCCGTATGTCCATCCAGGTCTTCCACCTCCGAATCCTTTCGATGATAACAACGATGATTCCAGTGACGCTGCTAACTTAGAAGAGTAGATTTTTATTAATGTAATAATTTATACTTTCGTACATTTTAAAATTATATTCTATTATATATTTTTATTTTATTAATACTCACACAATTTAATTTTATTTATATTTTTATATTACTTATATTTCTTTTAATTAATTCTTTTTTATTATTATAATATCATGAATTATAGTTAATATTGGGTTTAAATATATAGTAATATACAACATTAATTATTAAAATGAGAAAAAATAAATAAAAAATTAAAATACTAGTTGCGACGACAAATGTGGTCGCAAAAAATTTAATGCCACATCAGCTAATTCGCCCTTATCTGCGACGACGTCGTCACAAAAAATTAATGTCATATCATCTTGATGATGCAACCGAAGAAATAATTAGAGTGACTCATTTGCGACGATTGTCATCGTAAATGTAAATTGACAGGACGACATGTCGTCACAAAAATTTTTTTTACGACGAATCAATTGCGGCGATATGTTTGCAGCAACTTGCGGCGACTTTGTGTTTTTTTACTACGAATTTTCGTTATCACTAATAACCCTGTTTCTTGTAGTGAACATGCAGGGGTTATTAAATTGACAATTGGCTAAAGAAAGGCCAAGGGACATATGCTTGAATACAGATGAAGATCGAAAAATCCTATTTGGCAAAGTAACCATAAACACCGTTGGCAGTGTTCTCTTATCAAGTTTTGGGAAAGATTCCGATATCTGTACTCCTAGCGATTCCGAAAGAAATTAGCACTACACACACCTAGATGTTGATTCAATTTTAGCACTTAATTAACTGATTATTATCGTGCAATGTAAATTAGATATTGTTTTCTATATTTCCACCAAAGACTATTATGTTCTATATTGACGATGATATTGAAAAAAAAATACTATAAGTTAAGTATAACATAACTGTCTCACATTAAAAAGAAAAATAATACAAACCTATAACGTGTATATACATAATGTAAGTACATTAACAAGTTTTCTTTTATTTTTTTTTCTTTTGATAATTAATGAAAGTACTAAGACAAGTTATAGAGACAAAAGGGCCAAAATAGGTTAAGTTTTATAGTTTCACATCGTCTAAACAAAAATATAGGTGACGGTTTATAAAAAATGACTCCACCTTTCAATAGGAGGCCTTTCGATGTGAAACTCAAAAGTAAAATCGTGTGGGTTCAGGCGCTAGGCAGACAATATCAATCAAATGAAGGTGTAGGCTATTACAAGTGGTATCAAAACTTATGCCTAGTTGGAAGTGTGGCCAACGAAAACGTTATTGGGTCTCTAAAAGGAGGAACAAGATAAGGTGAGTTGTGTGCAAAAGGACTAAGATATAACTATTTTATTATTTTTTTATTAATAAATTAAAGTTTGGGCTCGCTTGTTCCAACTTCATTGAAATATGTTAAATCGCTCCATTCTAAGTTCCTATTTCTCCATTTACTCAAGAGAGAGAGTGAAAAAAAAAAAAACAAAAAGAAAAAAAAAAACATCTTGTAATATAGTCAAGGGTAAGCTAACACTGACTGCATGTCACGAATAATGCATAGTAAGAGTAGATACATATAACCCTGCTGGCTTTCAGTTGTTTCAAACCAGAAAGCAATGCTTGAAAATGGGAATCTGGCAGAAAATTGTCGAGTTTACATGTATTATCAGAATCTTCTTAACGTGATTAAAGGTATAGCATAATATAATATAAAATTTCTCTCTGATAGAAAAGTAAATTGTATAATTGTTGATTATAAACCCATTTATACACCATAAAAGTGGCACATGAAGACAAATAAAGCAATCATATCAATGTTAGAAAACTTGGCAATAAATCTTGGAATATATGACTTTGAAAATTGAGGATAAATGTTTCATGACGTGGTAATTATAGGCAAGTAGCATATTCGGCGTGTAAGATGATTTGCATGAAAATCTTTGACTTACTGAGATACATTGCGCGTTTCGATATGCTACTAATTATTAGTGCTTCACAATCATGTCACAATATTCACGCATTATACCTAAACAATTCATCGTGTGGTAAAAGGTTATCCTGTCGTATCGAAAAGACCAAAGTATTTTTCAACAGATTAGGTTACTATCGAGTATAAGGAAGTTACTTTCTGCTTAACATAATAACTATACTAGTAATTTTTGAACCAGATAAATTCATTTTTTGTTTCATACTCGTTTAAACCGATAATGATCTTTGTCTCACGTATTTATAATACGACGTAAACCAATTTTTGTTTTCTTGGAAAAAAATTCATTTCCAATTTAACAAATTAAACACTTAAAAATAGACGAAAATAACCACCAACTACAAGGGAATTCGAACTCGAAAATTGATTGTGTTAAGTATTTTTATTAGTTGGCAATTTATTGGCAATCTTGTGAAAATTCAAAAAACAGGTTGAAGAAAATTTCGTATTGCAAAAAAAGATTCAGAATCAGATTTGAAGTTAAAGATTACACATAGATAAGGATAAAGCCTTGGTCAAATGAAGATAAGGCATGTTGTGTGCAGATTTCTTAGAGATATGGATTGTGTTTCAATTTCAAATGAGAAGATTGAAAGTGGCACCTCACGTAGAGAAGATAAAGCATATTATGGTTTGGTTTTATGATTGAATTTCAAAGAGAACTTTATCTAGAGCAAACATATTAAAGTGAACATGAAGATTATATGTTGTATGTTGAATTCGGTTTTGAAATTCAAATGCACATATTAATGCCGCAAATGGTGATGCAAAAAACATGAAGATATTGTGCATAATCTGGATTAAAAAGCAGATCCAATTTTAGTTTGAATTTTAAAAAAAGATGCTCAACGTGGAGAGAACTTGGAGGAGCTTTGATAAGATAGCTCACAGATATTTTGAGGAAGAGATTCGTGTGAAGTCTAAGAGGTTTTATTTAAAGGTTTTATTGCAGCTCATAATTGAAGGGGGTTTAATAGAATATTTTCAGAAAGAGTCTGTGAGTTTTTGTTAGCCTAGTGCGCTATTGTGATCGTCTTTCGGGAGAGGGATTTGTTGCTTTCGGGAGGAAGTTCTTTCGGTCGAAAGGAGTTCGCCGTGCAGTTTAGAAAACGTGTAGTGCACGCTAAACAAATCACTGTGGAGATTCGTCACAGCGGTGTCATTGTCTAGGAGGGAGTCCTTGAGTGAATAAGTCTGTCTGGTGTCTGTAATTTCTGAAACATAGTGAACTGTTTATTGTCTGGGCGTGGCCCTGCAGAGTAGGTGTGCGCACCAAACTGCGATATCATATTGCGTGTTCTTTTGATTTTTGCATTTTATTCTACACGAACAATTTGAATACTAAGAAATCCGGATCTTAATTAATCAAGCCATATTCCAAACAGTGTTCCAACATCATCTGTAACATCAGATCTAACAGATTGCATCCACCATTAAAAACGGATAAAACAGAGGAGGTAAATATAAGAAACTTGTGCAATCAAAACTCGTTAAAAAGAATCACTACAGTCGTTGACCGTGACAAACTTTCACAGACCATGCGGGATCTGGGTCCAGTCACCTCCAACAACAACGCCCTTTGTTGTTATTCTTTGTTGGCCTCAAATTCAATTGCCCCCCCAGCAACTAACATCCAATCTTCTTCCAGATCACCATCACGAGCACCAAAGTCCACTGTGCTACAGTGCACTATCCTCTCTCTGATCAGGGTACAACGACCATATAATTTTTCTATTTCCTTTTTCTAATGTCTCGACTACGCAACAAAAGCATTTTATTAGAAAAATTCAATGACATTAACTAGGCTCCCATCTGTTTATAATATTTTTTGGTACAATATATTATAAAATAGTACTTTAAACAGTCATTAGTGGTCAATTAAAGGTTAACATATAAAGACAAGTAATGCACAGAGTCATTATGGCAATGTACGTCGTCGACATTGCGAATTTTTTTTGGTTGTTATTGGGAAAAACACACTCCTATATTCACGCATGCAGCAGAAAAATAAACTAAAACATAACAGAAAAATAAAGAAGATAAAGATTTAAATGGTTCGGAAAAATTTCCTACGTCCATAGGAGAGGGAGAAAAAAATTCACTAACAGTTTCAGAATTACACACTCAATAAATATTTTTACTCTCTACCCAAAACCCCTTACACCCTTTGTCTATCTCTCTTCTCACTTTTCTCACTTTCTCTTAAAAGGATGGACTCTTTCTCTACACTTTTCTCTGAGCACACAAATCCTTAGACAAATCACTTATTTATAGACTCCTAATGAGTCATAAAATAACTCTTGCCCAAAAACAGAAAAGCAACTTTTCCTAAAACACAAAATAGTAATTTTTCTAAAATCAATTTGAGGTACTTACTCAAAAATCTCCACCTTGACTCAAATTCTCAACGTACACCCTCATGGATCGGGTGACAACAATATAAACTTCAACAAGAATAAACATATGTTAAGTTTAAACTCTCATCAAACTTGACACGAAAAACTATCTTTTCCTTCTTCTTCAAAGCATCTTCACTACCATAAGTCTTCACCATCTTGTCTTTATCATCTTCAACTGTTATTATCTTGTTGCACTCTTTTATTCCTACAACTTCTTTCACACAAAAGAAAGACTCTTCATGGCTTGGCTCCACCTTCATAGCTCCACCCACAACTATAGTCTCAATCAGTTTATAATAGTTTTTCACTTTTTCACCTTCATAGCCACTAAATCACCTCTCTTGACTTGCATAAAACCATCATTCGCATAGTACTCACAACCCAAAGTGTCCAAAGCTCCCAAAGAAATTAAACTTCTGCTTAGTTAAGGAACATGTCTAACATTTGTCAATGTCCTCACAACACCATCAAATATCTTCACCTTCACAGTACCTATTACAGCTTTAGCACTAGAATCATTAGTCATCAATAAAGTACCAGCATCACAGGATTTATAAGAATTAAACCACTTCTTATGTGGACACATATGAAATAAACATCCAAAATTTAAAATTCAAGAGTCAAAAATATTTACATCGGTAATAACAGAATATACATCATCTTCACTATTGTACCTATTACCAACAACATTTGCAGAACCTAAAGTCTCTTGAGTTTCTTGCTTTCTCTTTTCTTCAAGGTACTTTGTCAGCTCTTCAAAGTTTCTCCTAATATGCCCCTTCTTATGACAATAGTAGCACTCAATATCCTTCCTTAGACATGAATGAAAACGATCATCTCTCTTATCATAACATCTCTCTTATCATAATATCTCTCTCGTGACTTGCTCCTACCCCTATTCAAATATGATTGTGCCACTAAAACTTGTTCAGTATGAGACGAACTACTAGGTTTTTTCATATTTGCAGGCTCAAACAGAGCAGTTGACACCTTATCCATAATCAGCGTCGTCTTTCCAACTAAAAGTGTAGTAACCAAAGTCTCATATGAGTTGAGTAGGGAGACCAACAAAATTGCCGCTTTATCTTCGTAATCAATTTTCACCTCTACACTTAATAATTGAGTTATGCATTTATTAAAATTATTTATATGATCCCTAACATCAGTTTCCTTATACATCTTCAACTCATACAATTGCTTCTTCAAATATAGTCTATTTGTTAGGGATTTCGACATATAAATTTTTTCTAATTTTTTCCATAACTAAAGAGCTATATTTCAGTTCATGAGCCAAACTTAAACGAATAGTGCTTACCGCTCTCGCTTCCAAATATTCCCAATCTTCATCTTTCATCTTTTTAGGTTTCTTTTCTTGTAGCGGTTTCAGCAATCCCTACTAAATTAGAACATCTTTCACCGTATTATGTCAAATGCTGAAATTACTCTTTCCATCAAACCGCTCAATCTATTCAAACTTTGCCAAACATCATATTGACCTTTTTTATTCACCACAGCTCTGATACCAGTTATTGGGGGAAAAACACACTCCTATACTCACGCAGAAGAAAATAAACTGAAACAAAATTAACAGAAAACATAGAAGACAAAGATTTAAATGGTTTAGAAAAATTTTCTACACCCATGGGAGACGGAGAAAAAAAGTTAACTAACAGTTTTAGAATTACACACTCAATAAATT
Organism: Morus notabilis; assembly: GCF_000414095.1. Taxonomy (NCBI): domain Eukaryota; kingdom Viridiplantae; phylum Streptophyta; class Magnoliopsida; order Rosales; family Moraceae; genus Morus; species Morus notabilis. Next base: position 325,617 of record NW_010364655.1, on the reverse strand, counting down.
TTCTTACACTCTCTCTCTACCCAAAACCCCTTACCTCCTTTGCCTATCTCTCTTCTAACTTTTTTCCCTTTCTCTCAAAAGGAGACACTCTTT